>NC_056726.1:759007139-759167139 GCF_019279795.1 Protopterus annectens | reverse complement strand
CATAACACATTTCCTGCATGCTTTTGGGAGACTTGATGCATTGTTTTGCATATTTTAGCCGGGCCTGGGTGCTTTTCTGTGTAAGAAAAGGCTTCCGTCTTGCAACCTATCCCATATTCCAGACATATGGAGAATATGGGGGATTGCTGTCACATGTAGTGCACAACCAGTACTTACCACAAATTCATGCAGCCCCTTCAGTGTTGCTGTAGGTCTCGTCAGCCTCCTTGACCAATTTTCATCTTGTCTTTTCATCAATTTTGGAGGGATGTCCAGTTCTTTGCAATGTCACTGTTGTCCCATATTTTCTCCACTTTTATGACTGTCTTCACTGTGTTCCATGGTATATCCAATGCTTTGGAAAATTTTTTTGTACCCATCTCTTGACTGATGCCTTTCAACAATGAGATCATTTGATGCTTTGTAAGCTCTCTGAGAACCATGGCTTTTGCTGTAGCAGGCAACTAAGTAAATGTCAGGAAAATCCTACTAGGGCAGCTGAACTTTATTTGAGGTTAATCAGTCTCTTTAATTGATGGCAGGTGTGTACCCAAAAAAAAATGAATGCTGTAATTAAATCAAAAGGTGCTCACATACATGCATTTATTTACCTGATTATAAACAGATGCACTCACATATATATCTTTCCTCTAAAGTTTTCTACTGAAGAAATCTGGACAAAGCCAGACATAATGGGGGGGGGGGGGCAAAAGCAGAATCAGGGACAAATTTTAAATATTTTTAAAATTTATTCTAATTCTCTTGAAAATTACTAGGATGGTAGGTTTCTTATCAATATGCATTTTCTGAATAATAATAAGTATGAAACTGTAGTGTCTGGCTTTATTTACTGACCATAATCATCAGTGATTTATCAGAAAATCAAAAAAATTATGAGGGACAGGGCAAAAATATGAGACAAAATCAGGGATGATCTGCAAAATTCTTGTCAGTTCAGTGGTGCGCTTATTATATATAACATATGTATTAACCAGCTGATGGAATTTGCAATGAAACCTATTCTGTGTATTGGATAATGTCCAACACCTAACCATCACATTCTGAGACTACATAACAATAGAGAAATAAAGATACTTCCAGCCCCACTGTTGCATGTTCTTGCCATGAGAGGGGGGGTGTTCAGCTACATTTAAATGACAGTTTAGCTGTCAATGAAAGGCTATCAACAGAATGTTCCAAAAAAATCTATCTATCTATCTATCTATAATATATATATATATATATATATATATATATATATATATATATATATGGGATCCAGACACATGCTCGACTAGCATATGTCCGAATCACAAAACATCGAAGACACATACACGAAAGCGCTTCCGTGTATGTATGCCTGTTTCGTAGATCGGACTACAGTGCAGGTAAGGGAAAATTCCCTTTTCCCCACTGTAGTGCGATCTCGGAGTGAGAATAATAAAGTAGGGGGTGTGGGGATGCAGGGGGGTGATGCCCCCCTGCAGAAACGTAGATTTTTTTTGAACTACACATACACGGAAGCGCTTTTCAATGTTAAGCGCTTTCGTGTATGTGTGTTCGATGTTTTGTGATTCGGACATATGCTAGTCTAGCATGTGTCCTAGACCCATATATATATATATATATATATATATATATATATATATATATATAAAATGTATATATAAATACTAAATATTTCTAAATATTATGTATTTTTCTGTTTTGATACAGTTTTTGAGAGGTTCATAACTCAAGATCACAACACATACTTTTGACCATTATGGATAGTGCATTTATTTGTCAAGCCGCAATCATCCTGTTCTTTCTTTCTCTTCTCCTTTTAACCCTTCTTGTCTGTCATTCATCAGTTCATCTGAAGTCAGCCCATTTGAACCTCTGTTGAGTAACAGCCACTTGTAGGAGACTGTCGTCTAGACACTTTTTAGGACTTTTCTAACTTTAACTCTAACCCTTCCTCCTCAATGGCCATTGCACATGCTTGTAGATGCAAGGTCTTACATCTTTCTCTCTGATGTTTATGCTCTCCAGAGAGCTGTGCTTCTTTGTATCAGTCTGAGAACATTTTATATATCAGAAATAACTCAGAAGTTATTTTTTGCATTTTCCATTGTACTTAAAGTAGTTTTGCTAACTGTGCCAAATTTCAACTGTTTTGCCTATATTTTTTCTTTTTCCGCTTAAGTCACTGTTTGCACTGGCTTCTCATAGTTTTAGTTTATCAGTCTTACAGCTACTTTTAATTGGTGTTGTACTTTTTACTTCTTGATATTTACTGAATATGGCTGTGACATCCTGTTTTTTAAAGACTCCAGAGAACTTTGTATATACCAGAAATAACTCCGGGAAATTATTTTTGTTTTGTATTTTTACTACACTAAGTGTAGTTTTGCTAATTCTGCCAAATTTTAACAGTGTCCTGCCTTATTTTTTATATAAATCACTGTTTCACTGGTTCCACTTCACTCATTTCTGGCTCGGTGTGGTAGACATTTTGCAGCAGTAGTAGTTCCTGTAGTGTGAGTACATTCATTTATGCTGTTTCTGGGTAGCCAAACACTAACTGTTTGACTTATAGCTGTTTTTCATTGGTTTTGTACTTTTTACAGCGAACAGCTGGGTGGGCCACCACCATAGTTGTAGCTGGAAAGTTGTGACTGTGCACAAGGGATGTTCCCCATGTCATCATTGCATAAAGCCTTCTTCCTTCATCTCACTGGAAACTGACACGTCCAGTCTGAGTTTTCACTTATTTGTGCTGATTTATGCTAACCTGATAGCTGCACGTGTATGCACATTGCTACTCTCTACATATCTAGTGTGACTATGTAATTCCCCTCTCTCCATTTCCCCTTCTATATTCACATAAATAATAACAACAGACATGATGTGACAGCAGATTGCCTCTCCTTCTGCTGCCAGACTTCTAGCACTTGGTAGCCTAAAGCAGTCAAGGAACTGCCTCATGCTCACTGAAAGTGAACTCTCCTGCATAACCTAAAGGAGTCCATGTGGGATGGCTGCAAACACATAACTAATATGGAGGCAGACATCTCTAAAACTGCCGCACGTAGTGAGCATCACAAAGTCTTTCCATCCCCCATTTGAAAGCAACATACTAATTTTTATAAACACCTTTATTAAATTATCACTTAACACAGGCAAACATATATTAATATAAAAGAAAAGAAACCATATTAACGTTTCTAGTTATAAACGTTATACATCACATGTTCTTTTTTATAACCATCATCAGTCCATCATTATATGAATTCCCCAATTCTTGCCTTCCTTTAAACCTCACTCCTCCTCGCCCTGAACATTATTCTGCATGTATTATTCCCACAATTTAATTCATTTTTATGTAATTTGCTTCTTCCCTTTTAAAAAGATCCCACTTCTAGTTCTTTTATCTCTGTTACAATATTCAGAACTTAAAATACAGTTGGTTTAGACTCTGATTTCCATTTTCTAGTAATTTTTTTTTTGCCAGCCACCAGAATTAAACTTAACAAGGGGCTCACTATGTCTAAGCAATTCAGATCCTATGCCCCAGCTCAAAAGAATCATTTCCTCAGTTACGTCCATTTGCTCACCTAATATTTCTGACAGAGTACTCTGTAGGGAATTTTTAAAGTCTGCCAACTCATTACATTCCTAGAACACATTTCCATTTACATGTTTCTTCCCCATCACACATCCAACATTTGCCATCTACCTGAGGAAAAAGTATTTGGAGTCTGCTTGGGATATAAAAATACCTATGCAAACACTTCCAAGCAAAACTCTGCATACTTGGGAACCATACTTATGTCCTCCCATTGTTCCCTTGTAAATTGCTTAGCCAGTTTCTCTTCTCAATCTTTTGTAACCTTCTCTAATTGATATAGTTGCCGTGCAATATTTTTATATGCCCTTCTAAGTATCCCTTTTTATAGAATCAGGCTCTTCTCCAAGTTCAACTAAAATTTCAACCAGAGCAGGTCTTTTACTTAGGATTCCCCTCTCCCTTTCTCATTGCCTATACTCTGATATCAATTCCTGGTAGGGAAGGCAGTCTCTAGCCTGCACTCTAAATGTCTTCTTGGCCTCATTCCATTACATTACCTTTCCCTGTCTTGTTATTTGCTCCCAAAACCTTTGTTAGTTTGCCTGTTTTCTCCAGTAAATTCCAGCCGCCTCTTGCCTATTTTCTGTACCCCTATTTGCAGTCATCCCTATCGGCAAATCTCCTTTCTCCATTCTCGTATTAGCTTAGTTCTTGGAATACTTTCTGCTACTTTATGAATATAAAATTCTGTATGGCTGTTATTCTTTCTAAGGATCTGAAGCCACATTCCCACTTTCTCCTTACGCCTTGAATGGTTCCCTGCTTTATCACTGTAACTCCTTTTCACTTTGAATTGTAACTTTTTGCTAGTGTTATGTATATGAGCCTTAACTGTCACTCTGAAATATCCCTTCAAATCAGGTAATCCTAAACCTCCTTTTTCTATCAGAAGGATCAGTTTATCATACTTGCTTTCCTTCCCTCCCAGATAAATTCCTTCAACTCTTTATTAATTATTGTCTACATTTCCTCTGGTTGATAAAAATATGCCTGCCCCATATATAAAACTAAAGGGACTAAAAATATTTTTGCTGCTTGTATCTTACTATTCATATCCATAAACAACAGTTTCCATTTTCTCAGCTTTTGTACTCTTTTGTTTAGGCTCTTCCCACATATCCTTATCTGCCATAGCAGAAGCCTTTTTTATCCAGACGCTTAAATATTTCACCTTATCGTGTCCACATAAACCTGGGCAATGCTGAACAAATTCATGTCTGCGTACATAATTTATAGTTATAGCCTTTGTTTTATCTTCATTCATTTTATATCCCTGAAAGGCTTTAAACTACCTCAAAAAGTTCCACAACAATGAAATATCCTTTGCTGGCTTTATCAGGTACAAAATAATGTTTGCAGTGAAAGACAGCTTTTCTTGATTTCCATACCAATTATATCCTTGAATTTCTCTTATTTTCTTTGCCAATGGCTCTAAATTTAACACAAATAACAAAAGGGAGACAGGACATTCCTGTCTGCTTCCTCTGTTCAGATATAATCTATCAGAGAACAAGTCTCCCTCTTTAATTTTTGCCTCTGAATCTCAGACATCCTCCTAACTTTACTGTATCAGGGAATGCAAATGCTTCCATTGCCCTACCCGTTAAATCCCAACTTACTCTAGTGAATGTTTCTTTGCATCAAGACCCAACAACAACACAGGTATTTTCTTACATTCTGCTTCCCTCTGGACTATCAATGTTCTGTCAATGTTGTCAAATGCTTGGCCCCCCTCCATAAAACCATGTTGATCCATATCTATCAATTTTAGCAATACCTTTGCTTTTCTTTTAGCTAGTATAGACATAAATACTTTGTAATCATGGTTTAAAATCAAAATGGGTCTATATGAAGCTGGGTCTGATGGGTATTTACCATTTTTAAATAATAAAGCCACCACAGCTTTCTTCCAAGATGTTGTAGCATCACCTCCTATTAAAATACTGTTAAAACCTTCCATATCTTTATCACTTTCTTCCCTCCTAGCTCCTAAACCTCCACAGGGTTCTCATCTGTTCCTGGAGACTTTCCCGCAGATTGATTATACATCACTGTTTTAGCTCATGTCCTCCTGTCTTAACTGCTAATTGTTGAGTCTCACCTACTTCTGAACTTGGCATACTAAAGACTTTCATAAATATTTCCAGTTATCCTGTTTCTTGATTTCCTTATTTCTCTGCTTTATACAAAATTTCACAGAATTTTTAAAATATCTAATACATCATTTTTCTTGTTATAGACTCTAAGTTCTGTGATAATTCTTTCTACTTTCTGTTGCCTAAGTCATTGCAGTAAAAATTTAGTGCTCTGGAGTTGTTATTTATTGATTTACTTTTGTTAACTAGGATAGTCAGACTGGCTGTTAGCCCATTTTCAGTGGAGTCCCGGGAGGGGGGAAGCCCCAAAAACAGAGAATATAATACAAACAGCATAATAAATTCACCTAAGGTTACTGAAAACTGGAGAGGAAAAAAATGAAGCAGAGTACATAATAAAAAAGAAAAAAAATATGACTACACTAGGTAAAATAATAATCAAGTGAGTCAATGTATAAGAGAGTAAATAGACAACAAGGGAAGAAAGCAAGTTTGACAAATTAGAAGCATAACATATATAAAATTTACAAAAAATGAATATGTAAGCAGCAGTTACGTATACAGCATATAGGAATGAGGAGGAGTCAGTAAAGAAGGAAAGCAAGGAGAGAAAAAGAAATAAAAAAGACAGAAAGAAAAAGGAGGAGAAAAGTATAACAGGAAATTAGACCAGGAAGTATAAGACATTAGATGGAAAAAGTAGGAGAGAGAAGAAATGGTTTATACAGATACAAAGGGAAAAAGAAGATGAGTAGAAGAGAAAGTTCGATATAGCAAGTATAAAGGTAAGAGTAAAATGAGAGAGAATGGATTAGCCAGGAGAAGAATGTGAACAGAGCCAATTAGAATAGAGGTAGTATTTTAGGAACATTTTGAATTAAGGCAAGTTGGGATTGGATATTATGGGTTTATATTATATACTTGAAGTTTCAAAACTTTGAACCTCATATGATCAACACCATATGAGCGAAGTTTAAAACATCGAATATATAATAAAAAAAAAAAAAAAAGAAAAACATACTTAAACGCTCTGAGCAGGGTGGGCAAGCCTCCCTGAAACCCCCACCCTCGCTACTTAAATATACCAACTCCGAGATCGCAATTCAATGCAGAAAAGTGAAATCTTCCCATTCTGTGCCATAGGGAGCCATTTGTTTTAACCTTCGAACTTGTAAAAGTTCGATCATATGGTGTCGACAATGTGACACTTGAACTTTTACAAGTTCAAGGTCATAATAGGAACCCGATATTATGACCTGATATAGCTAGAGTATAGAGAGTCAACAGCTTTATTGTTGGACTTTGAGACTTTTAGTAAGAATTTGTTGGATGATTGAAGAGTACGATTGTTAGTGTAGGGTTGAAGCATTAACTGAAGAGAGAGCGTATATTCGGATTGAGGGACAAGTCTGTGAGCTGTTGTAAGCTGAGTGTAAGTTAATAGATGGATAAGTTCAAGCCAGTGAAGTTGATGTAAGGCTGAGCAATGATAAGATCTATGTGGGGAGTTAGTAGCAAATTTTGTATTTTTGTTATAGTAGGTTTCAAGCTTAGATAGATCAGTTTTACTAAGGTTAGTGAAAATGGGAGAGGCATATAATAAGGTGGATAGAAGGTGAGTTCTGGCTAAATCTTGTCTAATTTTAGTTGTAAGAAAAGGCTTGAGTATGTAGATTGAGTTAAGTTTAGTATGATATTTTTGATGGACTGTGCTAGAAGAAAGTCAAATTTCAAATTGTTATCACTTAGGACACATAATAAATTTGTTTGAGGTATAGCAGAAATTATGGTGTTGCTGGATGACTGTATTTGAAATGTAGAAGGAGGATCACATGATGTACTAGGATGAAACAGCATAAGTTTGGTCTTAGAACGATTTAGAATCAGCTATGATTCTGGTAGCCATGATTCGAATGATAAGAAGGACAGCTGAGTATAGAAGCAAACACGTTTAAGGAAGGTGCAGCACAGATAAGAGTAGAATCATCTGTATATTGAACAACAGAGGCTAAAGGTGCAGTTGTTTAACAGCAATCTTTCTAAACTCATTTATATTGTCCAGATGTTAATGTATTTTCTTTTTAGCACTATGTAGTTGTGTCTCTTCTTGTTCTGTGAGCTTTCCCTAATTCTGCAATACTTAACCTTTGTCAGCCTCTCTAAATAATTCCTATTACTTCTTAAACAAATCTCCTTTTCTTTTATTTCTACTCCAAATTTTAACTCCATTTTAATTTTATCTTACTCATTAGATAAAACTTATGAAGAAACTTATATCTTCCATAATAACTCGCAAATTAGTTCCACTACCCATTCCTTAAAATTCTCCTTATTAATGGATAGGGGGGAAAACAGTCTTTCAAACAAAGCTTCCACATGTAAGGCAAGCTGCAAAGGCCAAATTCAAATAAAAAAAAAACAGAAATGCAAGCACTCAGCATGTGAGGTTAAAGTGGTTTAAGGTTATTTATTGAGCAGCAAAATAAATCTCATCAAAAGATGAGAACAATCCATAAAATTCAGTCCTTTATTCCATAACTGTACTTCCACATCAGATAATTGCACAGAAGAAATATTATGGACATTGCAACCCATTTCTGCTCTGGTTGCAACGTCCAGAATATTTCTTCTGTGCAATTATCTGATGTAGAACATAAATGCATGCCAGCATAATATTCTTCCCTTGCCAATAGCCCCTTACTACCACAAATCTGCGATTATTATCTTTTTTCTCTTCTGTCACCATCTGAGCTCTTCTGATAGTTAGTATAATTACTCCCCCTTTCTCTTGTCTCTGATATTCTGCTGATATCCATCCTGAAATCCTTTTTTTATCAAATTCACATGCTCACTTTTTCCAAATATGTCTCCTGCAGCATTGCTATTTGTGTACTCTGCATTTCTTAACATAATTCTGTATTCTTACCTTTTTGTCTATACCTGCATGGCTAATTACTTTCTAAAATAATATAGATAGTGTCGCTATTATAATAAGAAGTTATTATTGCCACCTATTATACATGACAGCTTTTTTGAATGTGTATTTCCAACTTTTGTGTTACATGTACACACTAATGTTTAGCAGTCTAATCTTTTATACAGTTGTTTCTTGTCATTTCCATTTGAACCTATGCCACATTTTCAAGACTCTTTGTTCTAATAAAAACTCTCAAACAAAAAACTAACTACATTTTCAGAACACTCCCCCCAATCTATTAACTTAAAACAGACACACAAAACAAAGTACAACTTCAAATAATAAAGTTTAACCCTCCTGATAGGAACAATTGTTCTAAATTGACAGCTACACCCGCAGGCATTACCTATCCTAAAATTAAGGTTATCTGTACTAAAGCACATTCTATAGTTGGGATCTCACCTACACTAATTGCTGTCTGCTCTTTTATTATCTCTATTCTCTTCCCAGATATGAAAAACAGCTTGTATGCTTTTAAAAACATTAACTTTTAGCTTTATGAAAAAAATCCCTTGGTATCTTTAAATAAAACTAAATTATATACTGTTCTATTAAATGCACTGCTCTATTAGGACTGTTAGGGAAGCTGCTATCCCAATAATTTCAAACTTCATTTTTTTACAGAACTGTTTGCCTTCTACCTTTCAGTTTTGCACTTCCCTAAGCAAACAATGGTCAGAACTCTCAAAATTAATTGCTTGCATCTACAGACAATCCATTTACATGGAAACATAAGAGCAGAATATACAACTGCTTTTACCTGCAGACACCTTAACCCACTGTACATTTGCTAAAGGAAAAAAAAGCTAGTATTATTGCATATGCAAGAAACTTGACACTTCTCATGACATTCATCATTTTGTCTTAGTTTTAAGTCTACTTGTCTACAGACAACACTTGTTTTTGACCAAACCAAAGGCTTTAATCCAGACATTCACCTATGCAAAAATAAGAGGAAACATCTCAACTTTACGTAAAATATAATCAGTGCACTTTTACATGCCATCCCCATTCCCCATCCCAACAGCCCAAGATTACAGCATATTAACTTAAACTTGCTTTTGTCCAACCTTTCTTCTGTTTTTACAACATAATGCCTATGTTGTTGTTGTTGTATCTTTCGGCTTTTCCCGGTTAGGGGTCACCACAGTGGAACTCTGGTCCACTAATGATTGGTAGTAGATTTTCACATACTGAGTTGCCAGCCCTGATGTACAACCTTCAACGAAAGTACGCCTACTCACGCATGTCTCCACACAGAAGACGCTTTAGCTGAGAATCGAACAGGACAACGTCTTACTCTGAGGCGGCAATGCTACCACAGCACCACCACTGCAGTCTATATTTCTTAAAAATATAAAAGTACTTGTTTACTTTAATATCTTTATCACATACAGCAATCACTGAAAAGAGTCATCCTCATCCCCACATTTAAGATACCCCTGACTACAAACTACACAAATCTGTTTTGCTATATAATGTGTAGTTTATAACATGAAATGTTTTATATAATTACTAGTAACAACAAAAATTGTTCTACTTACAGTTACTTTTTCCCTTTAGTGTCTTTCTAAACATTAATGACATAAAGTGGAGTATATGCTTTACAGTCCACCCACAAGTTTAACAAAGTCAACAGAAGTCCAATCTTTCTTGGCCACTTTTTTTTGCAAAGACATATTCCACTAATATGATTGATGCTTTATAATCTGACATTTTCTCACTAATTTCAGTGTTGTTGGTCTTCCTGTTCATCTACACCTCCTAACACCAGACTCTGGCTCAATTCCAAGGTATTCACTTCACTATTCTTCTGGTCAACTTCTGTGTTTTTTTCTGAATTTCAAGCATTTTTCTTTGGAACACTGGAAAAGGATTCACTGGCAAAGTCTTTCTATGAGATTTATTATCAGGAGAATAAAGCAGAGTCCCCTTCAGTTTACTGGCTCGTATTTTGTTAGATAAATGTTTGTATTTCCTCCTTAGCTCCATTCTGCATCAAAAATGTCTTTGATCCTCCAGAAAAAATATTCTGAAGACAGATGGATACAGCAGTGTGAACCTCACACCTGCCTCTCAACATTTCCTGATTGCTGTGATAAATTTGCTTTTCTTCAGCTTGGTGTACAGTGAATACTATATTTTCCACAAGCACTCTACTGTCTCCAGTTTTCAATACTTTCCCTTCTTCCACAGTTTTGTCAGGATAAACTCTTTCTTCTAGTATGAATGCATATTTACTAATACAGGTCTTAGCTGATTTCTTATGGCCAGTTTTGGAGCATACACTCAGTGTGCTCTTTCAATTAACAAATCTTGCTGTGGATTAACAGTCTAGGTGATTATGTGTGCTTTCATATAAATGAATACAGGCTGTTATTTCCAGTTCCTGTAGCATAGTGGAAAAAGTTCAGGGTTTCTCTGCACATGCTGTCTTCTAACTCTACCATTTTTTGAAACAGATCTGCTTAAGAAGTCTCACACTCAGCTAGCCTTTTCTACATTTCAACCTCTAATTTCTCAGTTTTATCATTTCATCTGAATAGCTACTTTTTCTATTTTTCCAGCCTTTTGTTATTTGAGTTGATATACTCCCTCAGTGTTTTATTTATTTTAATCAGCTCTGAGTAGATTTGATTTATTTTTTCCTCTAAAGCACTGGAAGACATCTTTTATACCAAAGCTGATGCCTAAACTGATGTTTCCTAAATATCTGCAGGGTTCTCCCCAGTTAGTGTTTCCTCATCACCTTTTCTAGTTGATTTTCTTTCAGGATCTCTAAATTCCTTCTTTGCTGGCATCTAAGCAGTGTATGTACTAGCCAGTAGAAATTAAACTGTTGATCAGTGTGCAGCTATCTTGGAAGTCTACTCCAACATACTCATTTTGAAAACACTAAACTGTCATATGCTGATGTAGTACAAAATTATTAGCAAAGCCTCCTTGAATTCTTAAGAGTAAATCTCAATAAGTCCCCCCATACATACACCTACTAAATCCACCCCCTCATCAACATATCACCACCATCATACGATTCCAATGTCTAACAAAAATAAATCATTGTCAGGTAATATAAAAGTAAATGGTGACTCCATTGTTAGACTCATATATTCCATGCTCAATCGGCTGAGCAAGGATATGATTCCAGTCCGCTGCCTCTTAGAAGCCAGGATTGCTGGCCTATCAGGAGCCCTCAGGTCCCACTCTGTCAATGAGTATGACAATGGCATGATTGCAGTACTTGCAGAAGTTGATCTTGCATGGAAACCTATGAAGGACATGGAAAAGGATTTGCTGGAACTTGCTATACTAACTTCAGTCAAGTTTCAGATTCTGGTTTGGATGATGGTATCCTCCATTCACCAAGAATGACACCTAGGTTCAAGGAAAAGATAACTGGTTCAGCAGTTGGATAGGTAACTAGTCCAGTATGAATCGCCCTGGATTGAGATGATTGCCAATCCAAACTGCTTTGCAAAGGATGGTTTACACCTCTTGCCCAAGAGTTTCCAAAAACAGGGCCAAGCCTTGCACTTCCCAATTGTGCCCTTTAAAGGCACAGTTCATCTAATGAACATACCAACCTAACCAACAAATGAAATCATAAATTGAACAACATTAGGGTGGCCCTTCTTAATACCAGCATTCTTAACAATACACTGTTAGATCTGGAGGCACTTCTGCATCTTGAATGCATCTACTTTAGTGCTGTCACTGAGACTTGGTTCAAGGTGTAATGGGAGCACCCTCTCTGTGCCAGGTTCTGTGCTTATCATGCCTTTACCATTGGTAACTGTGGTGGAGTCTTAGTAGTCATCAGAGGATATTATCCCTTCCAGTGTGATACCCAGAGAGTCCTCCCCTGGTGAGGTAAAAAGTCCAGCTATTCTAGGAAGGTCAGATTTTCATCTCATAGCTCAATGATCTCCTAACATGGATGCAGATAATCATGAAAATATCCTGACATTCTTTGAAAATATCCATGTAAGTAATCAATCTATTTGGATCTACTTGTGTCTATTAAGATACATCTGAACACCATGGTTTTGGGGGACTTTAACTACCCATCCATTGAGTGGGTAAATTACTGGTGCTCAAACTCACTTGCCCAAAGGTTCCTCGACTTCATTAACTCCAATGCCTTGGAGCAGCTGGTTGACACCCCCACAAGCAGTGCAAACATCCTGGATCTGTTGCTTACCAATATGGGGGACCACTGTAGCACCCTCATTGTGAGGTCTTCCCTGGTGAGATCTGGCCACAGATTAGTGTAATTTGAAGTTACTATCACACATGACCCCCCCCCCCCAGCAAGAACTAAACTAAAAAACTTCTCCAAAGCAGATTATAACATCTTATGGGATGGTATAAATAGCTTCACTGTACCCCCCTCCCCCGATGGAACTGGCAACTATGCCGAATTCTACACCAGTGTTTTTTACAAACACATGTGTAATGGCATTGACTCAGCTGTACCTGATAGGACCAAACCAAGCTCCTCAAGGAAGAGCAAACCTGCATGGTGTTCAACTGCCGTTAACAGGCTTAACAATAACAAGAAAAAATTGCTGCTTAAGAGTGAGAGGGAGCGAGCCCTAAACTGGAAATACTCCATCCTCAGCTTTAACAAGCAAATAACAAATCCAGATTATCTTCCTCAACTAAGGGCAACCATAAGGCATTATTTAGTTACATCCATAACCTAAAAGGAAAGGCTCAGATTTGTGTCAAACTGGTAGTTAACAATACCACACATACTGAGCCTGTGGGCATAGCTAATCTGTTAGTCAACAGTTTTTGTGAAAACTTCACTGTTTGTCCCTGCCCCACATACCGTATGACATTCCTACCACCTGTCCCCTACTTTGTATCTCTAAAGAGCAGGTCATAAAGGGTCTCTCTAAGGCTGAAAACAAAGCATCAATGGGACTTGATAACATCCCAGGGTGCGTCCTACATGTGCTCCAACAAGAATTAGCAACACCAAGGGGTACTCTTTTTAATCATAGGCTAAGCACCAGCTTCATCCCAGCTGAATGGAAAATGGGCACCGTTATCCCCTTGCGCAAAGGTGGTGCTTCCACTGACCCTGGAACTGTAGACCTATTAGCCTGACTAGCCTTATCTGCAAGACAATGGAGTGAATCATCATGGACCTTATCAAGAAAGACATAGGTAATCTCCAAACACTTGACCCTACTCAGTTTGGATTTGTCAAAGGGAGATCATGCCTGTTAAACCTGGTGGACTTCTTTGAGACAGTCACCAAGGCCCTGGATGAGGGGAAATCTGTGCATACAGCCTACCTAGACTTAGCCAAGGCTTTTGATACTATCCTCCACTCAGGCATCATTGACAAACTCACCCAGGTAGGTATCAACCCTTATATCATTAGATGGGTTGCTAACTGGCTTACTAATAAATCTCATATAGTCAAAATAGGGGAATCCACTTCCAACAGCAGAACTGTAACCAGTGATGTTCCACATGGATCAATCCTGGGACCTCTACTGTCTGGAATCTATCTCTCTGAAGTACAAGCAAAAATTAAAGGTTTGTGGCTGACAAAGTTTGCTGATGACTGCAAACTGGGAGCGATCATAGAATCTCTAAATGATGTCAACATCCTACAAGAGGGTCTTACACAAACAAATGACTGGTGCTAAAATCATGGCCTTAAACTCAATGCAAAAAATTTATTAACATCCCTTTCAGTAACAGCGATGTTCCTGCTAACTACCACATCAATAGCAACACCTTAAGTATGCGCTCAGTGGTGAGAGACCTGCGCACTCAGGTTGACAGCAACCTCACCTTTGGCCACCATATCTCCACAGTTGTAAGAAGGGCATTCTATACTGCTCATCTCATAAGTAAGGGCACTGACTCCAGAAAAAAAAAGAAGTTATAACCTCCCTGTACTCTTCCCTCATCAGGCCAATAATTGAGTACAATGCTCCTTTTGGTATGCACCTGTCCAAGCACCTGCAGCAATTGGAGAGACCAGAAAGGTTCCTCAGAAAGAAAATTCAAGGTCTTCAGCATCTGCCCATGTAGATCATCTGAAATCACTGTCACTTTATTCTGTTTCATACAGACTACTCAGAGGCAATCTCTGCTTTGCATATAAGGCAATCTCTGACCCTGCTTTACTGGAAATGCTGCATATCCGCAAGTCAAATGGTACACAGGTTACTCACTTTAAAGATCTTAACCTAATATGTGACATTAATAAAACCTGATGGAGGGACAGATTTGTCTCCCAGAGATTACCACACCTTTGGAACATACTTCCATTTCATGTCAAACAGAGCACCTCATTGGCCCTCTTCAAATACAATCTGTATGTATAGGTAACTGTAACTTCCATCTGTGTCCCTCTTGGACAGGGCAATAGCTGCTGATTGTGGAAATAAGTGTAAGACTTGGCTAGGCTTGTGAGGCCCCTAGGGCCATTAGCGTAGTAACTTCCTATGACCCTATGATCTTTAATCCTTGGTGACTTCAACTAGCCCTTCATAGACTGGAGTATCCATGCTTCTAACATAGGGTATGCACAATGTTTCTATACTCCTTGGATCAAATTAACTTTAATCCCACTAGGAGGTTTAATATTCTTGATCTAGTTCTCACAAATTCAGCTGCAATATGTTCTCAATCCCAGTTGATCTGTCATTAGTTAAGTCAAATTACCAATCAGTTATCTTTTTATCTTCACTCTGAAAACATCCACTCCTCTTGTAAAAAACACTACCTGCTTTAAAAACTTCAAAATACACCCCAAAATGTACCCATGTAAACCCACAATGCAGCCATAATATGCGGCCACCTATTCCACTAATCTACATCCTCATTTAGATACATGCATTGACATGACAATCCCCACCATAACTAAATACAACAGTAAATTTAATTAAAAACCACCCTAGTTGTCGATAGATATTAGCAAACAATTCAATAGAAGGAAGAAACTGCTTAAGTTACCTTGTAAAGCTAATACCCCCCACACGAACAGCATAAAAAAACTTACCAATGTAGGGTAGCTTCTGAAACTGAAGATAATTACAAGTCCTTATTTAGCTATGCTGGAAACCTAAGGAATAATTCACATTGCTGCTCTGAATTTCTAGAGGATGATGCCTCCTACCCCAATCCAAAAGACACTGCTAACAAATTAGCAAGCAAATTTGCTGCCAATGTCTCCCCTGAAATTATCATCCCCACTTCAAACATTCCAGTGTCACTCCCTCCCACCATTTCAAATGATCATCTCCATAATTAAAGCACTCTCCAGCACAAAAAACACCTCTTCCATAGGCCTGACAATATACCGAACTATCTAATAAAGTGTCAAGTAACCCCCCTGCTGATCCTCTCCCTAGATTGTTCAACCTAGACTTAGCTACATATCATCACTAACCTCATTAATTATGAAACTAAAAATGTAATCAGGTTTATCCAACAGCAATTCAGAGTTGTCAAGGGTAGGTTATGCCTTCTTATTCTGGTGAACTTTGATAAGATAACATGGGTGTTGGACTGTCCTTGCCATCTACTTGGATCTGGCTAAGGTGTTCAATACCATACCAAATGATGAAATTGAAAATAAGCTACTCACTTTAAATACTGATCCCTATGTGGTAAGATGGATTGCAAATTGACTCAAGGACAGAAGCATGTTGTCAGAGTCAGTGATGCCTTCACAATCAGGGAAGAGGTCACAAGTCACATCTCTAAGGCTCTGTGCTGGGCTCCCTCCTGTTTGGCATTTATTTCTGTCAACATAAAACTGACAGTAAGGATCACTGGTTATGGTTAATAAAGTTTGCTGTTGACTGTAAACTGAGGGTATTTGTTAAGTCAGCAGATGATACTAATTCCCTTCAAAAGGAATTAACACAAGTAAACTTCTGGTGTACAGTAGAAGTTCCCAAACTAAATGCCAAAAAATGCAGACCCATCCCTATCAGCAAACAGATAATTTCTGTAGCCTATTACATCAACAACACCCCATTATCGAGTGAGACAGTAATCAAGTAGTTACACACTTTGGCACATTTTTTCAGTGGCTGTCTCTCCTTTGATTACCGTGTAGCAACCGTACTTAGAAAATCATTCTCTGTCTCACAACTAATTTCCAAAGGCATCTCTTCTAAATGCAAGGAGGTTATTATTCCCCTATACTTTGATATAGTTAGACCCATTATGGAATATAATGCGCCCTTCAGCATGTGTCTCACTAAATATATAAAAAAATCAATAAACCTCAGAGATTCCTAACAAAATGGATATCTGGCCTCAGAAATCTTAGCTATCTGGGGAAGGGTGGAATCCTTGTCCCTGTACGTCTGTATCCTATAGGCTCTCGAGGGGATACCTTTGCCCTGCTTACTATGACCCCAGGATCCGACTATTCTTAACTTCATTTTTCTTGATAAATCAAATAGTGTAGCTACTATCAAAAAAAAAAAAAAAAAAAAAAAAGTAGATCACAATCTACGTCAGGAAATAAATAAAAGTAAATGAAGTGATAGGTTCATCTCACAGTGCCCTCCCTTGCTGTGAAATAGGCTCCCCTTGCTTGTCAAGCAGTATTATTTCATGTTGACCTTCAGACATAAGTTAGAAAACTGGATAGATAACCTAAAATTCACTCTAGGACTTGCAGGCTTTGTCCTCCTTGAAAAGGGTGATACAGCCTAAAGGTGGTTATAGGGAAGGCATACATGGCCTCTAGTCAGGTAGCCTTGTATTTTCTATGATTCCTATGACAACTATGATTTCTGCACAAACACACACACACACACACACACACACACACACACACACACACACACACACACACACACACACACACACACACACACACCTACCTAACATTTTGCCCTACTCTTCAGCTTTTTCAATAAGCTGTAACTTTCTATATGCTCTGAATTGCATTTTAAAGTTTTTTTTCTATTTACACAACCTTTCCATCCACTGATTGCTTGAACAGAAATTATGATTAAGGTGATTGTGAGAAAAGTGAAAAAAAATAATGATTAATGTACTGTACTCTGCTTTTTTGCTCCTACACAGTATATTGCCTGTACACAAGCTATAATAAGCTTCTTTGTACACCTCTGAGGTCCATGAAAAAACTAAAAAAAACAATGACCACACTGTCCTCAGTCCAAACACAAGCTATAATGACTTCCTGTGCACACCCCAAAGGCTTGACTGTGATAAAAATTAAAGAGGTAAAAGACACGCAATTCCCTGCCCCCCCCCCCCCCCCCACATAAACTACAGAAACTTTCTGTACACACATCTAAGAAGGGCTGGTTTTGGAATGGGTATGGTTGAGAGCACAGGCTATTATCAGCTTTATCCTTTGTCCTTTGAATTTTAAAGGAGATATAGATAAGCGTTATTACCCAACTGGTTTATTAAGTATACAAGATTGCTGTACTAGCTTTTGTTGGTTTGACAGACATGTTACAAAATATCAAGGTAAGATAACTTTCTCTGGTTGGGGCCCCCCAGGAAAAGGGGGTCCCCGGTGACTGCAGGGTTTGCTGGAGCCTAAGCCACCTATGGCTGTCCTCCAGAGTATAAACAAAAAAAGCAATAAATTGCATGTTTCCTGGGGAAAAAACAAACATTTCCAGTGTTCAGCCTAAGGAGACAGATCTCTGTGGGTGAGTCACTTCTAACAGCCAAAGGCAGGCTTGGGATTGGACTGTAAATTCCACAGAAAAGATATCAGTTTGACAAAAAAAATATTTTAGCAGTGTGACTGTTCAGGAAGTAATAATATTGGGGATGTCTGAAGCATTATTGTTTATGCATGGACATATCAGAACACAGTACTTGAGACTGCTTGCCTGGATTCAGTCCTGTAAGCCACAAACCACAAAAAGAGCAGCCCATGACAATGCTAGCTACAGAGAAGCTTGTAAGTCACACATCAGATTTTCTTTCTGGAAAGGGATATATTCTGTTTACGAACTGCTTCTTGTCCATCAGACATACCCACAGTCTCCAAGAATGAAGAGCACAGACCTACACAACTGTAAACCAAACAAGGACGGGATAGCTACCCAACCCCTGAAACTCAAGTTTGCCAGTACCAGCTGGACACAGCATTCTTGCTTGATGCAGAGAACCGACAATAAATAAAAGCAAAAATATATCATACTAGGTCCACATACACAAGGGAGAAAAATGGCAGACCAAGGAACAAGCCAAATGATGTCCAGTACAACAGCAAAATGCCTAGAGTGCATGTGAGTGATGAGAGGAAGAAAACGTATGAGTACACATGAAAGTTAAAGGAATGATATTAAAAAAATCAAACTTTTTCCCCCTGATGTTGGATACTTCTTTCTCTTATTTTTCATATACAACAAGAAATGTATAACCTAAAGCTACTACAATTGCACAGAAAACCTGTCCAAACAGATATCAGAAATGTACCAGTTTGACCACAGATGTCATTAATTAGTGGCTATGTGAAGGGTGTAGGATTTCAAAAGATAAATGCTAGCATGCTAACATTTGCTAACAGCCTGGGAAAGCTCACTGGACACAAATGTCCTTTTTCAGGTGCTGTCCAGTACTGCTCTCTGTTGAAGTGACTTGGTCAGAGTCACACAGAAATCAAACAGAGGCTGAGAGAATCAAACCCTGTACTATAGGAAGCAGCTCATTAACAGCTCATAGCCTTACTCATCTCCACTAAGCAGCTGACAAACTGTTGTAGCCCAAACACAGTGCATTTCTACGTGTGCCTGAAAAACGATCTAAATTAAAATGTATTTATACTTAAAATATTAATATTAAACTCGTAGACTTCATGCTGTACCAAAAAGGGTTAACACACTAAATCTAGACACAATGTCCAAAAAGACTTCAGGTTTTTCAGCAACATTTAGTGTGGATTATAAGGAAATCCAAAAATGTATTACTAAGACCTGGGCAATTTTTAATTATTTTGGGTTGTCCAAAGATTTGGGCCAGCTAACTAAGTTTGTGGCCTAAAAAGTTATGTGTCTGGAAAACATGATGTCCTCATTGATTTGAAACTATTTGTAAGGAAACTGAATATCAAATGTTTCTACCCTAACAATAGTATTACTTATAATGTTGGTAATATTCTGAAAAAAATAAGTATGTTTAAACCCTCACTCAATCCAGTATTACAGGTATTTGAATATATTTGTGAAAGTGGGATTAGGGATGTACTTTCAGGAAAATGTAGATATGGTTGGTCTAATTTAAATCAGGACCAAAGAAGATTGTTATCAGAGATTTGTTCAGACAAAGCAATTCATAGGTTCATAGGTTGCTACTAGGCTATTTCTTCCCACAGTATTTAGTTCCCTGGACTCCTGCCTAGCAGGGCAACTGATGTGATCCCTGGGGTGAATTTTCTATCTCCCATCCAGTCATCAAGGTTCCTTTTGAAGAGGGCCAAAGAGGCGCTCAGCTTGACATGTATGGGAAGTCTACTCCAGAGTCTGGGGAATCTCTGGATCAGGAACCTGTCCCTACAGCATGTTTTGTTCATCGTGATGAGAAGGTTTAGATCCCCTGGAGTGTGTGCCTCTGAGGAATTGGAATTTCTTTAAATGTAGCATGTCCAACAGCTCTGGATTTGACATGGCCTTGTATGTTAAGCAGAGATCGCCTCTGAGTAGACGATATGTGACAGAGTACAGGTGGAGTTTTTTTAGACAGTCAGCATAGGGCATCTGCTTTAGGCCTGTGATTCTTCTAGTGAGGTATTTCTGTGGCCTTTCCAGCTGTTGCAGGTGTCTTGAGAAGTACATACCAAACGGGGCGTTGTATTCTATAATGGGTCTAATGAGGGATGAGTACAGTGGGACAATGACCTCCTTTTCTCTGGATGAAAAGCCCTTAGTGATGAGGTGTGCCACATAGAAGGATTTCCTGACTGTTGTGGTGATGTGGTTATCGAAGGTGAGACCACTGTCCACCTGTGTCCCTAAGTCTCTTATCACACTTTTGGTGTTTAGTGTACTGCCACCTATGTGGTAATTCATGGGTACATGTTTTCTCCCAAAAGGGATAACTATACATTTCTTGGCATTGAGCTTGAGCCCATGGCTCTGGCACCAAACATCTGTTTCTGTAAGGCCCTTTTGTAGAATATCCACATAATTTGGGGATTCAGTAATGGCTCCTAGTTTGCAGTCATCTGTGAACTTTGATAGTCAGAGTCCCTTAGTGTTGGTCTGTATTTCAGAGAAGTAGATGCCAAACAAGAGTGGTCCTAGGACTGAACCCTGAGGTACTCACTTGTCACTTGTCTGGAGTTGGATTTGGAGTTGGCTCCTTTTACAGTGTGGGTCCTGTCAGTAAGCCAGTTGGCAACCCATCAAGTGACATAGGGATTAATGCCCAGCTTAGTAAGTTTATCTATGATTCCAGAGTGGGGGGTGGTATCAAAGGCTTTGGGGAAGTCCAGATAGGCTGTGTGGACCACCTTACCCTTGTCCATGGCTCTGGGGACTGATTTGAAGATGTCAATCAGGTTTAGGAGACAAGATTGGCCCTTCATGAACCCAAACTGCATGGGGTCCAGTGTTTGAAGGTTGCCAATGTCTTTGTTTATAAGTTCCATGATAAAGTATTCCATGGCCTTGCAGATCAGGCTCATCAGACTGATGGGGCAGTAGTTCCTGGGATCCAAGGTGGATCACCCATTGTGGAGTGGGATAACTGTAGCTGTGTGCCACTCAGTGGGCACGAAGCCTGAGGTGAGGCTATGATTAAACATGACACTTAGGTGAGGTGCCAGTTCATTTTGTAGTTCATGTAGTACACAGCCTGGGATGTCGTCTGGTCCCATGGATGCTGTATTCTTAGCTTTGGGGAGTGCATTTTTCACCTGTGTGGCCGTTATTACCAGAATTTGGCAATCTTTCTGTATTGGATAAGGCCCTTTAGGGGGTGAGAGGGGGGTGAAGTTTGCACTGAATCGATCTGCCAGGATATTGGCAATATCCTTGGGATCAGTATATTTATTGCCATTCTGTTGTAGCTCAGAGCAGATGTGAGCATTGCCATTTAGATTCTTGACATAGCTATAGAATGCCTTGTGGTTGCCTTTGGAATCTTTGGCAATTTTGTTTTCATAACTAGCTTTGGATGATTTTATGAGAGATCTCAGCTTCTTACTGAGGCTGGTAAGGGAGTTTTTTGCATCCTGGGATTTTCCTCTTTTCTGCAACAGTTTCTTCCTTTTGTTGTAAAGTTTTTTTATGGCAAGGGACCACCAGATTGGCTTCCTTTTTTTGAAGGAGAGCGTCTTGGTTCTATTGGGGATGGCACGATTCATGCATGAGTGGATGTGCTCATACAGTGCCTTAGTGTAGGATTCAGCAGTCAAACTTTCAGTTCCCGTTTGGAGGGGTTTCATGAAGTTTGTCACTTCTGACTTGAGTAGTATGAAGTTGGCATTGGAGAAGTTTTTTATGGTTTCCTTACTGGGTGGTGGGGGTGGGATGTGGATGTCAGGGGTGATTAGCTTATGGTCACACCTGACCAATGAGAGGGTGACCATAGGTGTGGAGCATCGATTTCCCATGTTGGTAATGATCAGGTCTAGGATACTGGAGCCCCTGGTGGGACTAAGGATTAGTTGATTCAGGCCGTTGGAATTTATGAAATCCAAGAACCGTTGGGCAAAGGTGTTGGTACATGAGTAGTTTTTCTCAGTTAATGGCAGGGTAGTTGAAATCACCCAGTATTAGGGTGTTTGGTTGTATCTTAACATTTTCCAGTATGTTTAGAAAGGTGTAGTGGGAATCTTGGGGCATGGTGGGGAATCTGTAGCAAGCTACAGTTTGAATTTCAGTCTTACCTAGTGTTAATTGCACCTGGAGAATTTCAGACACATTCTGTTGGGCAACTAACCTGGTGTTGTGAATATCCTTGGGAAATATGGACACTCCTCCACCTTTAGTGTTTCTGTCCTGGTTTGGTGGCCGAAAAGTGTGGTAAGAGTTGTAGCCTGGTATTGCAGGGGTGCTCTCTGCAGCCTTGAACCAGATCTCAGTTACTGCACAGATATCGATGTTCTCCATTTTTAGGAGTGCCTTAAGAGAGTGCATTTTGAGGTTTAGACTTCTAGCATTGAGTAGCATTACCTTCAGATTTTGCATGCTTGTACCTGTTACGGTGGTGGTTTTATCCTTTGAACTTTGCCTAAAAAAGGTACTATAGGGGTGGCAAGTGCCTTAGCCAGTAACCTGAATCCCAGGGGTGACAGATGCAGACCATCTAAGGCAAAGCATCATGGTCTGTCGATCATGTCATCCCAGGCAGACAGATACTGGATCCCCTTTGAATGACACCAGAAGCTTAGCAAATTGCTGAAGTCAATTATTTTGTCCTTATACTGTGGTATCATTCTGGGCAAAGGCAGGATGCTACTCAGGGCTAGGGTCATACCTGCATGGGCCACATGATCTGAGAGCCCATCCATGTCTCTTTTCATGTAGTCCAGGGAGGTACATCTCAAGTCATTCACTCCAACATGGACAATGACAGAGTCATATTTGTACTTGTTGTGGAGTGACTTGAGTGCATGCGTTATGTGGCAGATCCTGGCACTCGACAGGTAGCTGACTGTAATTTTCTCTTTGTTCAGCCTGGTGAGTGGGACATCAGTGTGCCTGACTATAGAGTCACCTATGACTAAAGTGTTGGGTACGTTATCTTGCCTTAGGGGCTGTTGTTGGGTGGCACACTGATGTTGTGAGCTATGTGACACTTTGGTTGTGATTGGTGTTTGTTTGCGTTTTAGCTTTGGAGATCCTTGTTACTTGGGCAGGTTACTGTTAAGGGCCTCCACATATGTGGGCTTAGTGTTGCTATGTGTGTGGGTGTTGGTGGTGTGGGTTTAGAAGGGCTATGTGTTGCTTGAGGTGTAGTGTGGTTGTTAATCTTCTCCTCTTGACTGTCTAGCACAATCTTGGGTGGAGAGCTTTGCTTCCAGTTTGGCTATGTAAGTGCATCTCCTGCAGGTTGTAGTGTTGGGTGGTAGGAGGAGAGGGTTGTCTGTGTACATCAGGCAATTGCTGCATTGCCCCAGTATGCCCAGATTCACCAGGTGGACAGGAGAAATCACCGGAAGCTGACCCTTGGACATGCCTGGTTTGGTGTTTTTCTTTTTGTAAAGTACAAGAGCTGTTTTCTCTTACCTTAGCAAGGTACTTTGCAATTATAGGCTGTTTAGTGCCTACGGTTAATTTCTCCTTATTAACAAGGAGAGTTGAGTGCTTGTATCAGTTTAATGCTTCCTAGTGCTTTCCAGCCGGTTTTAAAGCAAGTACTAGTCACAGGGATGCTTAAAGGTAAGATGAAAAAAATGGTTTATCCTAAACACTGCAATGTGCACTAGAGGAGTTAGATGTGAAAGTAGGTAACTTAAGTTTTACCTGTCTAAACTTAGACTTATGAAACCGGATAAGGGTGGTGGACTTGTGATTATGAATACAACTGATTATATCAACAAAATACTAGTTTTACTATGTGATGATAATATAAGGAGGTTTCTAAAAATGAAATGAATATTACATATAATAGAATTGATATTGTATTATATGATATATTGATGCAAGAGCCAATTGGGTTAGAGGGTTATAAATTTTATAGGGCTGAAACCTGGTTAACACTGAGGATTTTCAGAATACTAAAATACACTAGAATTTAATGGATCCCCCACTTAGACCAATAGTGGATGCTAGGATGTCCAAAGCCTACCCTTTGGCAAAATACATACATATAAAACTTAAAAGTATATTAGAGCAAGTAAAGCATTTAACTCGTGACTCTTGAGATGATTTTTTTGACTAGAATAAAAACACACTTGTATAGGGAGGGTATTACCTTTGTAACAGTGGATGTAAAGATCTTTTCTCTGTAATTCTACATCATAAAGCCTTGGAGTGGTGTTTAGAGTTTCTTATTGAAAATAGTGAGCTAACATGGGCAGAAATTGACACCACCTTGACCTTAATGGAGTTAGTTCTGAACAATAACTTTATTTACTTTGAAGGTTCATACTACAGGTTTGTGTTGCATTCATGTAACTCTAACTTCTGGCCATTATATATCAGGTGCCTGGATGATATATGCATTCTCTAGACAGATGAGGTTTATAAAATTAACAAATTTATAGTAATATCGGTAGCACTACTTCTTTTCTTGAAGTTACTTTTCCCGTTTCTAGAAACATGTTACAGTACCTAGACATTAAAGTAAGTAAAGATATAGACCAAAGAAGGTTTATTTCACATATTTTTTTCAGAAACCTACTTATTGAAACTCTTTTCTGCATATTAATAGTTGCCATCTGTATGTGCAGAAAAAAGCAGTCTTTAAGGTCAGCTGGTAAGAGCGGCAAAAATGTTTTTTGAATTTGAAGACCTTGTGAAGGACTGTAATAATTTGAAGGTGAAGTTTATGAAGGGAGGTTACCCAGAACATTTGGTAGATGTTTTAGTTAATGAGGTAACATCGAAAAGGAGAACAGGTGTATCTTCAGCCTTACTGGGGGCTGATATACCAGGGGTCAATAGGGTTAACACAGTAATTATACCATGACCCCCCCCCATTAATATTCCAAAACGTGCATGCTGATTGGTCAGCGTGCACGTTGTAAATCGACTTATACTAATGGAAAAAGGTCCAGTCGCCCGGACTTTTTCCATTCATATAAGTCTTTTTTTAAAACGCTGTCTCGCTATGTTAAAGGAGTTTAACATAGCGAGACAGGTTTAAAAAAAGCAACAGAGATCTCCGTTGCTTATTTTAAAGCTGTATCGCTATGTTAAACCCATTTAACATAGCGAAACAGTAAAAAGCAATGGAGATCTTGCTTTCTCCATTGCTTTTGCCCACAGCTCTGATATACTGCGTAGGCATACGCATGCGCAGTACATCAGAACTGCCGCAGAATACCAGACAACTGCGGAAGGGCAGTAAGGAGGCATTAAACAATGCCATTATTTAAGAAAAGTAATTATTTTTTTTTCTTAAATAATGCCATTGTATAATAGCAATAACCCACGCCTGGGTGTGGGTAATGCTGGATTTACCCACGGTTGGCTTTGTTTGGCCACCGGGCCGCCCGTGACCAAACCATGCCAACCGTGGGTAATCCAGCATTACCCACACCCAGGCGTTATTGCTACATTACAATTCCTCCTAAGCGTGCACGCTGATTGGCCAGCCCAATCAGCGTGCCGTTGTAAATCCTCAATATACTAACGGAAAAGGTCCGGTCGCCCGGACTTTTTCCGTTAGTATAAAACACTGTCTCACTATGTTAAAAGCGTTTAACATAGCAACACAGGTTTAAAAAAAGCAACGGAGATCTCCGTTACTTTTTTTAAAGCTGTCTCGCTATGTTAAACTCCTTTAACATAGTAACACAGTGTAAACGGAGATCTTGCGATCTCCGTTGCTTTTTTAAAGCTGTCTCGCTATATTAAATGGGTTTAACATGGCGAGACAGCTTTAAAATAAGCAACGGAGATATCCGTTGCTTATTTTAAACTGTCTCGCTATGTTAAACCCATTTAACATAGCGAACAGTTTTAACAAAAGCAACGGAGATCTCAAGATCTCCGTTACTGTTTCGCTATGTTAAATGAGTTTAACATAGCGAGACAGCTTTACAATAAGCAACGGAGATCTCCTTGGCTTATTTTAAAGCTGTCTCGCTATGTTAAACCCATTTAACATAGCGAACAGTAAAAGCAACGGAGATCTTGCATTCTCCGTTGCTTTTGCCCACAGCTCTGATGTACTGCGTAGGCATGCGCAGTAAATCAGAACTGCTGCAGAATACCAGACAGCTGCAGAAGGGCAGTAAAGAGGCATTATACAATGCCATTATTTAAGAAAACTAATTATTTTTTTCTTAAATAATGTCATTGTATAATAGCAATAACCCACTTCTGGGTGTGGGTAATGCTGGATTTATCCACGGTTGGCTTTGTTTGGTCCCTCGGGCTTCGCCCTCGGGACCAAACCATGCCAACCGTGGGTAAATCCAGCATTACCCACACCCAGGCATGGGTTATTGCTATAATATAGACCATGTCCAGAATGACTTCAGCTTTTTCAACAATATTTAGTGTGGATTATGGGGAAATCCAAAAATGCATTAGTAAAAACTAGGCAATTTTAATTATTTTGGGTTGTCCAAGGATTTGGGCCAGCTACCTAAGAGATCAGATGTTTGTTTGTGATCAAATGAACAAATACATAATGACCTAGAAGTGCTTTTCAGCTCACTGCAGTGAGGACCATACAATTCAACCTATTATAGCCTCATATCCTCTTGACCTTTTAGCTCAAGAATCAGAGCCTTCAGAGACAAACATTCAAAATCAAAAACAGATGTTAAATATTGTCTTATACGCTTAGAAATTTGCTAGCATTTTACATTAACAAACATTTTCTGAAGGGCTTGAAGTGTGAAACTCATGTTTGTCATTTAGGGACTGAGTCCACAACTTTATTAGAAAAAAACATAAATTTTACAGACAAAAAAATATGAGAGAAAAAAATTATCAGGGACAGTTGAGATTCATGCTCTTTGCAAGCACATGAACACACACACACACACAGACACACACACACACACACACACACACACACACACACACACACACACACACACACACACACACACACACACACACACAAAATGCAGATTCTTGTAAGACTGTACACCTCAGACAACTGCTATCTGGTGTGTTGAATAGTCAGCACACTGCATGCACCTCATACACTACAAATATTACATGTGATGCCTGCTTTGCATAAAGCACATGTAAGGCTTACACTGTGTCTGTCTGTGTATATCCTACCTTGTACCCACTCCTGGCATGACTTGCTAATAAACTGCCATAATCCTAAGACTGTAATAAACACTTGAATATGCACCAACTGAAAATACCTTTCTGTGCTGTTTGTTGTAGGAATGTTCTACCGGTCATAGAGAGACTGACGTTGTCATAATAGCCACTCCAATATTCCTAAGTAACAAGCTCATGCCTAAATCACCTCCTTACTTTCCATTCTGTTTTAGTGATAAATATGCCAGTTGTGACAAAAGTTATGCACTGCAGTATCACCTTTCTAAACTATATGAAGGTGTATTACTCATTTTTAAGGCAGACCCCCTCATGTTCCATCCCTTGAAGTATAGATATGCATGAGTTTATGGCACCTTTTTTCACTTTCCATTCCTTAACAGCTGGCTCATTTAATGCATATTATCTAGGCAATACCACTTTTATTGCTACATTGAATCATACTAGTACAGTATGCCCTAAACATGATGCAATGGGGCTGATTCATGAATGAACTGCTCATGGCAAGACATTGAATTTCCATTAGCATTCCACTGGTACAAGATGGCACACAATGCACAGCCTTCACACAGGCAGAACAGCTAAATAGGTTGCATTGGAACTGGTGGTAGAGGCAATGGATGCACCCATATGTGCACCCTTTTGCATACTTACAGCATTGACAAAACATAGAAGCACCTGTAGGTACTTTCTTACAAATAAATGAAATGTAAAGTAATAAACACCTACTAACCAAGTTACACATCTTTGATCTTACACTTCCACTGCAGTGTTCCACATTGCCTTAATGGGGCAGTAAAAGAACTGTTGATCCTGTAAGTTTTATCACAATTTCTGGATGCTCCTCTTTTCCCCACAGCTGCATGACCATGGAGTTTATATATATATATATATATATATATATACATATATATATATATATATATATATATATATATACACACACACACACACACACATATATATATATATATATATATATATATATATATATATATATATACACACACACACACACACACACACACACACACACACACACACACACACACACACACACACACACACACATATATATATATATATATATATATATATATATATATATATATATATATATATACACACACACACACACACACACACACACATATATATATATATATATATATATATATACACACACACACACACACACACACACACACACACACACACACACACACACACACACACATATATATATATATATATATATACACACACACACACACACACACACACACACACACACACACACACACACACACACACACACACACACACACACACACACACATATATATACACACACACACACACACATATATATATATATATATATACATATATATATATATATATATATATACATAGTGTGTGTGTGTGTGTGTGTATATGTCTAAGGGATGGTTTGTCAAGTAGCTGGGAATTGGAGCTCTGTATGAGGACCCTGCCATAGGCATCTACTTTTTCACATATATACCACAGACAGCAAATTGCACAACATGTTCTAAAGGAAGAATAGACAATGTAGCAGCTGAAACCACATGAGATTGTTGCATGCCATATTACTATGCTCAGCTGATCGCAAATGCACTCTGTCAGATTAGCTATGGATCAAGTATACAGGGAAGCAAGACACAGCACAATGTTCCCAGCATTCCACTTCATCATGCTGTGTTACTTAGTACAGGAAAATGTAAATCCATTACTTTGTACTGTACTATGCGCTGGTCTGTGGGTAGGAAGGAAATGTGCTAATTAGTTAAGCAATAACCCATGTCTGGGTCTTGGTAATGCTAGATTTACCTATGGTTGGTGTGGTTTGATCACAAGGGCAAAGCCCGAGTGACCAAACAAAGACAACCGTGGGTAAATCTAGCATTACCCACACCCAGATGTGTGTTATTGCTATTATACAATGACATTATTTAAGAAAAAAATACTTACTTTTCTTAAATAATGCCTTTGTATAATACCTGACTGGTGTCCTTCCGCAGTTTTCCACTATCCTGGAGCTTTTTCTGATGTACTGCATATGCGTATGCTTATGCAGTACATCAGAGCTGTTTAGAGGAAGTAACGGAGAAAGGAAGAACTCCATTGCCTTTTTAAAGCTGTCTCGCTATGTTAAATGTGTTTAACATAGTGAGATATCTTTAAAAAAAGCAACAGAGAAAGGAAGGTCTCCTTTCCCTTTTTTAAAGCTATCTCGCTATGCTAAATGAGTTTAACATAGCGAGATATCTTTAAAAAAAGCAACAGAGAAAGGAAGATCTCCGTTGCTTTTTTTTTAAAGCTGTCTTGCTATGTTAAGCATATAACATAGTGAGATTACAGCAACGGAGATCTTTCATTCTCCGTTGCTACCTAACACAAACAAAAAAAAATCAAGACTTATACAAATGGAAAAAGTCCTGGCGACCTACCCTTTTTCCTTTAGTATATGTCGGATTTACAACGGGCACGCTGGTTGGGCTAGCCAATCAATGTGCATGTTTTGGAATACTAATCGGCAGTCACTGTATAATACTTATCATCTCACTGGTAACTATGTTAGATTATATGGAATGTTTATTACTCTGCCAAGTAACATCCATTTGTGAATTCCCATTTAAATATTTTCTTTTTATCCTGATTTTTGAAATTAACAGGTATGTTGACTGGACAACACAGGTCCTTTATTCAGACATGACCAGACACAACAACACAGAATTAATGTAGCAGCAGAAAATAAAGTGAACATTACACCAGGCAAAAAATATCATTTGCATCAATTAGTATATAGAACACACTCATCCCAGTAACTAAGTTTTTTTTTTAGTAGCACCAGTAGAAGCAATAAGGACTGTTTTGTGTGTATGGACATCATCACTAATATAGGTAATGAATCTGTTACCCCAAAACTGCAGCAACATTTAAAGTTATTGGCTAGGTGGTTTTTTTTGTTTATGGTCATACCTTTCATAACTGTATATAAATAGTTCTACATTAATAGTTTATACATAACTAGATTCTAGAGGTAAATATATGCAGAAAAGATTTCATTCTCCTTAAAAAATTTCTAAGCATTTATATAGTACGCTACAGATTCTGCATAAATATACTCAGAAATCAATTCATCCCTCTTAAAAATGTTCTTAGCACTTGTATTCTATCCCACAGATTCTACAGGTAAATACACTTAGGAATCAAAATGTTCTCAGCACTTACATGCTATGCTAGCTGCCACACCAGGATGTTTAATAAACCAGTTGGACTAATACATAAACTGACTGTGTGCTTCCCATGATCATCAGAGAGGAAAGTTACCACATGTAACAGATATAAAGCACATACCCAGGGCTTCTAACACATCGCAAAGAAGGCTACTGCATATTTTTGGCTCAGTAAGCTATTTTTCACTCAGTGAAAGAAAAAAGACAGGAAAAAGTAAAAGATTACAAGCAGCCTGGAGTACCCATGAGTTGAAGGCTGAAATTTTGTTGTTCTGTTATATTCATCATTTTAGTAAGATGTGATACAGGGTAACAGCACACTCCTACCATGAAAAGCTAGTTTATTTGTCAGCTGATCAAACATAATTTAATCAAAAATGAGCTGCTGTTTGCCTTACTAAGTCCTGTAAGCAATTTCTATGTAAATGAAATCTTACAAATGTAAAAAAAAAAATAAATAAAATAAGAGATGCATTTTAGACTCTTACAGATGGTCAGCACAAGTAATAGTAACTAAGGATTCATAACATTTTGAGAATCTTGTGTCTTCCATGACATGCCTATAATTTTGGCAGAATCTGCTTTACTCACCTGTTATAATGGACATTGATCAGAAGTATCACCAGCCCCAAAAACAAAACAACGGTACTCAGAACCAACATGGTCATCTTCCAAGTGATGCCTTAGGAAAAAAAAAGGTAAAAGTTGCATGAAAAATGACTGGTATCATATTAATCAATGCCCTCATTAGTTTATATGTCTTGTAACTCACAAACAGAACATTGAGACGCTGGCATCTTGGTAGTCATGATATCTATCTAGCTGCTCTTCACTTAACAGTCCTCTAACCAGATGATCAGCACCGAGAAGAAATTCAGAGCCTGCTGGCTTCTTGGAGTGGGAATAAGCGATGATGTAATGTAGGTTAGTTAATCTGCAGCTAGAGACTGTCCACTGATGGAGGCTTAGAGGCAGCATGCTAGTACTACAGGGGTCTATATTATATTATCGAAAAGACAGGTCAGAGAACAGCACTTACATCAAAAATGCCGTTCACCGAATTCGCTCTTATGGGGGGCTGCTCCCCCCACACTCCCTGCTAATTATATATACCAACTCTGAGATCACACTACAGTGAGGAAAGGGCAAATTTTCCGATCATCACTTTACCGCAATCTCACTATGAAGATTTCGTTAAACGGCATTTTCAATGTAAGTTCCGTTCGCTGACCTGTTTGATAATATAATATAGACCCTACTACGGTATCAAGTAAATCATAATGGTAGATCATCCTACTATGAGTAAATACATGTAAAAATGTGCACCCCCGCATCATCAAAGACTATGCAGCCATGGAAGTATAATCACACCCTCTGCAGTCAAATGGAGCTCCTTGTCCTCCCACACAGAGCATGGCAGTTGTTAGTAGGCTATAGCACCTGACTGGATGAAGAGCTTATTATTCAGCAAGGTATGGCCCCTCCTGTGAATTAACAAATGAAAGCACAGGGGTTCAAGTGTTTCTGCAGCCACTAATGTTAATAACTTTCAGCTAATTAAATTTGTAGATTACTGCAGACCAGAAATTATTCTAAACTTCTCAGAGTCAACAATGCCTTGGCCACACTGATAACTTCAGCTGCAATCATAGCCCCACCATATATACAAATAAATATATCATAGTCTCCACTGCTAAAACTTTTATTTCTGCACAGTATCATATAAACGGAGTTCACCTTAAGACTGACACTGTGATCTGCATGTAAGACCATACATAGACAAACAGCTGTTCTTAAATCAGCATATCTCCAATGCTGTCATAAAATGCTTCATCTCATCTCATCTGCTGTGGGTTGTTGTCTAGAGCCTAATCCACCCTGTTTACCCTCTACTCTTCCTTTATTTGTTTCTATCATATAATAACTGTGCTCCAACTGGCACATGCAGCTATGACAACCCTTCCATCTGGAAAGACCTCAGCATTGATTTGATTTGGACAGACTACAAGCCCTGTCCTTATTTTTTGTGGCCTGTAAATTCCTGTAAGGTGGCCTGTGCCTTCCCTTTCAAGCTAAGTCAAACCATACTTTCTGTGATCTCCTTTTCCTCAAAAGGAAAAACTCCTCAGGTAACACCCATTCCAAAGACCTAGTTCTATGCCAAAGTACCAACAAGTCCTGATTCAAGCGAAGTCTTCACCCAGCACCTCCCTTACCTGTGGAACAAGATTCCTGAACATATTACACAGTGTAAGACCCCAACAACAGACAAACTTCAATTTAATTGCTGGATGTGACCCTCTAAATTAATTCCAGTAGTCACTGGCTACAAACGTCTAACTGTGTTGAATTAAACTTCCCTCCCCATTCCTTCCATTTCTCCAAATTCTCCTAGTCTGCTTGTATTTTCCAAATGAACTCTAACCTCCTACTATTATCTTCTAAACTATTATCTCACCTTTAATGGTTCTTCTGCTATGGCATTTTGGCTAAGTCTACCATGGCTGTCATACCACTTGCTTAATATAAACCTATGAACGAATGAGAAGCAATGCATATTGGAACCACTGAGTGTTAAGAAGATAACACCTCACCTTGACTGTCAAGATCAGATTATGCCTGCAATTGCTGCATATATTGTTTTTTTTTTCCCCTAGTAGGCATAGTCGGTGCTACCTTATACAATAAGTACTTGAAACCTTACGCATAGTATTAAAGTCGAAGACGCAATGTAATTTTGGGATAAGCAATTTGTAAACAAGTATGTATTGCATATAGAGCCATTTTAAAGCCACTTTCATATAAATGTGAATCCCATGTCTTGTTCAGCTTTCTTGTACGTACACAGATATAAAGCACTTATCCGGGGGCTCTAACACATCACATTGTGGCATAAAAGTGCAGCTGCAAGGGACTGTGTAATTTCACAAAACTGAAGTAACCGTAACCTAAAAGGAAAGGCCCAGATGTGTGCTGAACTGGTAGTTAATGATACCACATATACCAAGCCTGTGGACATTGCTTACCTGTTAGCTGACAGGTTCTGGGAAAACTTCACTCCCCTGTACCCACAACACTTACCCCAAGACATCCCTACCACTTGTCCTCTATCTTGTATCTCTAAAGGCAGGTCCTGAATGCCCTCTCCAAGGTCAAAAATGCAGCATCCATGGGACCTATCAACATCCCAGGCTGCATCCTATATGAGCTCAAACAAGAATTAGCAATGGCATTGTAAACTCTTTTCAATCATAATCTAAGCACTGACTTCATCCCAGCTGAATGGAAAAAGGCCACCATTATCCCCTTGCACAAAGGTGGTGCTTCCTCTGACCCCGGGAACTACAGACCTATTAGCCTGACTAGCTTTATCTGCAAGGCTATGGATAGAATCATCATGGACCTTATCAAAAAAGATACTGGTAACCTCCAAACACTTGACACTACTCAATTTGGATTTGTCAAAGGGAGATCACACCCAGTTAAACCTAGTGGACTTCTTCGAGATAGTAGCCAAGGTCCTTGAGCAGTGGAAATCCGTGCATACAGCCTGCCTACATTAGCCAAGGATTTTGACACTATCCCCCACTCAGGCATAACTGACAAACTCACCCAGCTAGGTATCAACCTGTATATCATTATAAGGGTTGCTAACTGGCTCACTAATAGAACCCATATAGTCGAAATAGGGGAATCCACCTCCAACAGCCAACCTGTAACCAGTGGTGTTCGACAAGGTTCAGTCCTGGGAGCTCTACTGTTTGGAATCTATTTCTCAGAAGTACAAGATAAAACTAAAGGTCTGTGTCTGAGAAAGTTTGCTGATGACTGCAAACTGAGAGTGGTCATAGAATCTCCAAATGATGTCAACATCTTATAAGAGGGTCTTACACAAACAAATGATTGGTGCCAAAGTCATGGCCTTAAACCCAATGCAAAAAAATGTATTATCATCCTTTTCCATAAAAATGATGTTCCTGCTAACTACCACATCAATAACAACACCCTAAGTATGCACTCAGTGATTAAAGGCCTGGGCACACAGGGTGACAGTAACCTTACCTTTGATCACTATGTCTCCACAGTGGTAAGAAGTGCATTCTGTATTGCTCATCTCATAAGTAAGGGCATTGCCACCAGAAAAAAACAAGTTATAACCTCCCTGTACTCTTCCCTCATTAGGCCAATAATTTAGTACACCACTCCTTTTGGCATGTACCTGCCCAAACACCTGCAGCAATTGGAGAGACCAGAAAGGTTCCTCACAAGAAAAGTTCAAGGTCTTCAGCATCTGTCCTATGAGGATCATCTGAAATCACTGTCACTTTATTCTGTTTCATACAGACTACTCAGAGGCAATCTTTGTCTTGCATATAAGGCAATCTTTGACCCTGCTTTCCTGGAAATGCTGCATATCCGCAAGTCAAATGGTACATGGGTTACTGGCTCTAAAGACCTTAACCCAGTATGTGACATTAATAAATCCTGCTGGAGGGACAGATTTGTCTCTTTGTCACTTTGGAACCAATCATTTGTTTGTGTAAGACCCCAGAGGTTACCACACCTTTGGAAAAGACTCCTACTTTATGTCAAGCAGAACACCTCATTGGCCCTCTATAAATGTAATCCGGACAATTGGATGGTTAACTGTAAATTCACCCCAGGGGTTCCACCTATGTCCCTCTTAGACAGGAGTGATAAGTGCTGATCACGGAAATAAGGATAAAACTTGGCTAGGCTTGTAAGGGCTCTAGGGTCATTAGCCTAGTAACCTCCTATGATCCTATGATCTTATCAAGATATAGGTCTCCAATCTATTTATGGTTATTACTGTGGTGCAGCGGTGGCGTTGTTGGGCGTTGAAGGTTGGGCGTCAGGCTGGTAACTCGACACCATAAAAAAACAACTGCCAATCATTAGTGGACTGGAGTTCCATTGTGGCGACCCCTAACCGGGAAAAGCCGAAAGACAAACAACAACTGTAAACAATGGAAACTAACTAAAGCAAGCAGACATGGCTGTATTAATAAAGATAAAAATGAGTAAAGTTACGGTAATCACAGAAAGACTAATGGCATGAATTCATAAAAAAGTTGCAGTTCATAAAATGCACTTCTGTTGTATTACTGCAACATACAAAGCTGGCATGTTAGCACTAGCCAGTTATGATGCTGGCAACAAGAATCTGACTAGTGAGTCAGGTCCTAGAAATCTACTACAGGGAGGCTCAAACAGCTTATACCAGCACTTCCTCTTTTGAGAGAGGGTGTTGGTTTCTTCCTGTCTGGCTAATATTTCCCAGTTGAGGCTGAGTACTCTAGATCAGAAAAACAAGTGATGGGAAGTGTTGTTGGATTATCTGCAGTGGATGCTGCAAGTTTGTGGAAGCATAGTCATATAAACTACAAGATGTCACTAAATGCCTTGTTCATAATGTATACTTAATAACAACAGTCAGAAACCCAGTATGCCATCACAACATAGTCCACCAAGTCCACACTATAGAGTCTTTTCAGTTATGTAAATGAACTGCATGCCAGACGAATCATCCATTACATCTGTGAGATACACATCATGTTATTGTTTGTACAAAGCACAGTCTGTATGGCCACTCAGATGCTTTTCTCATATGTGTAAAGATTTCTTGTGACACAACATGGTTGGGGAAGGGGTGTCTTGGTGCATGTCACATAGATCCTGCCAGCAGCAGACAGAGGATGGGTTAGTTCACCCAGAAACACTATAAACACCTATGCCTGCTGCACAGTAGCCATGTGTATAGTATCTGTTGAGCCTTGTAGTGCTGTTCAGATTCTTGTCGTGTCTGTAGCCTTTATGTTTGCATATGGGCTTACTGTATGCCAGCTCTAGAGGCCTGATGTCCATATACAGCCTTTATTAGGAGTACCACTCTCCAGCACATAATTGAGCTACTTGGAATCCTGAAGCATTGCACAACAAGCTAAGAATGCTGTCCAATTCAGAAAGACTTTTGTAAGGTTACAGCAGTGGAGGATGGTGTACTGTAGTACCCCTCTATAAGTATTCATGACTGGGTCCACCTGAGATGGTGCAAACTAGGGTTATGCTACTACACAGACCTAACCCCTTATGTGCATATGGCCAATAGGGTACACACTAGTGGATGTTCTGGAATATGGTAAAGTCTGCCTTTGTCAACTACACCTATGTAGTTCTGTGGCTCTGCTCAACAGTGGCACTGGAAAATAATTTTCTTGGGTGGCGAAAGCCAGGGCACCTTTGGCTAGGCTTATATAGGCCCTAGGGCCAATAGCCTAGTACCTACCTATGAACCTATGTTAACTTCTACGGCAGAACAGTATGCCCATCCAGACATTGTAGTAGGCACCGTGATGATACAAGTATCCTCAGCAAGACTGCCCTATCACTTCGTATGCCCAACACACTATAATGATATTGTCATGGTCAGCCTGTGCCACAGGTAGGGCTGCGTGATACCTGCTGGTTATGTCAGCTGAGTTGTAGTAGGACTGTAGCGCTGTCACTGCACAGTCTCAAATACTACCCCTACGTCTTGCTGTGTTTGCTTGACATCTTCATGTCCTTCTACTAAGTGCATTTTCCCTAACCTGCAAAGTGGCATACTAGGTCTAGCTTGTCAAAAATGCCAGTTTCCCAGCAGTGTGATTACATCTGCAAGGCTGGTGGTGGCTGTATTCACAATATTAGATATGACATGTCTATATCAGGGTAAAACAAATATGAGAGTTATATAAAAAGTAAACTGTATAATTTCAGTAATCAGCAACCAGTATTCATGGTAGACAGAAGAGAACATGCCTGCTGATTTAATCACATCATGCACTTGCTGATATGTAGTGGGAAAGTAGCACCCATGCTAGAATCATGTGATGGTTCCTGTAACCCTGGAGATGGACACCTCTCTGGTGGGCTAGAATTACTGGTTCAGACAATGACACATTGAATCTCTCTCTCACACACACACACACACACACACACACACACACACACACACACACACACACACACACGCACACACACACGCACATGCACACACATGCTCTGTATGTAAATGGTATCTGTCCTGCATGATGAATGCTTGTAACTGGCTGACTTTAAGTGTAATTTATGGGATAAACTCCTACATATTAATCTGACTTGTACCTGACGTACTGTTAGCAATGGATCCTGAAAGACTTAAATAGACATGACAACATCTTCAGGGAACTTATACCAACATCTCTGCCTGTAGCATAGTATACTTTATATTCACTGAGTATGGTATCTATCTATATATGCTTACCCACCAAGAAGGAAGCCAGACACTCCTCATGTGGCATGGGGAGACCTGACAAAGCCTACCACTGCTGGCTTTATGGTCTGCAATGAGAATCCTGTACCACCTGCTGGTGTGAGCATGCATGTATGCATGCATGTTGGGTGAACTGCTGATAGCAGGCTGCTCTATCAATTGATACACAGTAAGTGCATTAACAATAGCGATCACCTATGTCTACAGATATGCTTGTAATCTATCTTGACAAAAGTGCTGCTGCCAATGCTCTGTCACATACTGCATCAAGACACATGTCTCATCCTCATTTATGTATTTACTCTTTGTTGATTGGGTTAGTCCCACTAGGCCACTATCCTGTTTTCAAGGGAGACCTGTGATATACACACTGACTAGAGGAAATTTGGTGATCACTGGGAATTTCCCCTACTCTTTTTTCAATAAGTGCCATGAGATCTTTTACAGTCACTTGAGCTACTACAAATTTAAGCAAATGGGACCTCATTTTTAATGCCTTATTCAAAGGATGGTAGACTCAGGAGTGCAGCACCCCCTCATGTTGCACCGCAGTATCAGTACTGGAAAATTAATGGAAGAGTCCACAGCCTTCTGATCTTCCAGCACCAAAGGTGAACGTGCTACCTGTTGAGTCACTGGCACTACATCAGACTTATCAGCCTGTCTGCAGTTGTCATGACCTGCCTGCCCCAAATTTCTTGGTTAGGATACAATACACCTATGGGTAAAAGAAAGGTTGCTTGTCATGTTTCCATATCACAGCAGGCGGTGTGCATGCTATATGTACATTAAAGCTGCAGTATTTGTATGTCAGCAATATGTTTAGCTGTCCAAGATGTACGATACTGATCTTGATGGTCAGGATTATGGACTCAGAACTCTGTACTGTCAGCACTACAATACAAGATTATCAGCAAAAAAAAAACTGTGGTGTTCTTGTCTAAGTACTGTTACACAATGGCAATATTGGTGCTACACAGCAACACTGGTTGTTGCGCAGTTGGTCTTAGTGATGTCCATAGTGGCATGCTAATGTATGCCATGTGCTGCTGCAATTTTCATATAAGTTCCATCAAGACAGTACCTCCACTGTGGCAGAGCATTCAGGACTATTACTCTGGAATGTAACTCTCCTTTTAGCATTTCATAATTGTATATCAGGCATTAATTATTGTGCTTCCTTCCTTTGTGATTCCACAAGCCATCACATAGCTAGTACATTCTTATGCTCCACTGGTGAGCCACAGGATGAAGCTGTAGAACCATCCACTGCTTGACCTAGTAATGCCAGGACTTCAGGGGCTGGCAAGGAACATCACACATAATACAGATGGCTCAGTGTGGTCATTATGTACACCACTGGTTTGTGACATCTTCTATCAGCATAGATCAAATTGTGCATGCCTTGTAGGACCCCAACTCTCAGCTACTGTGGTGGGGTAAGCATTTGGCAAAAGTGCTTTAATTTCTCATACATGCCTGTTGGATACAGACCCACATGGAAGCGGAACCATCTTATATATGTGGAAACAAAGTGTTACCTATGACATCACATCTGCTTGAGTTGGTAGAGTGCACAGCTGGGGTGCACAGGGTTGGTAAAGGTACTCATTGGTGAAAATGTCTGTTATGTTTTATTAGTATCCTTAGCTACTCCTGCCCCATATGAGTAGACAAGCACAGAAGTGAACCCCTTCTTTAAGGAGGCTTTACCACCACTGCCCTACTATATGTGTCTGTGCTTGTTGCATATTCCAACCCAGAACAATACAGTACTTACTGCCTTGTCTATGCACCAGCTGTATCTCCACATGTGTGCAGATTTGCTAAACAATAATACTCTGAATAAATATACAACCTTTCTACTATGTGTCTGTGCTTTGCCTATGGCACCATGGACACCCATGTGCCTGTAGGACTGCCATATTTATTAACGTCATATGTATGTCCTGTAGTAATATACATGTGTAAATTTGTAGGCATGTTGTAAAACTCAATGGGTGATCTAGCTGTCTACCACTTTGTGACTTCTGTATATATATATATATATATATATATATATATATATATATATATATAGTTTCATAGGTTCATAGGTTGGTACTAGGCTATCAGCCCTAGGACCTATACAAGCCTAGCCATAACAATTCCCTGGCTATTTCTTCCCACACTGTTTACTTTACTTCCCTGGACCCCATATTCAATATATATATATATATATATATATATATATATATATATATATATATATATATATATATGTCACTGTGTGTCCCATTCTTCAATGGTTGGTCCTTTACTGAAGTTGGATATGTCTTTCTGCTCTGCATACTACATGTAAATAAACTTAATGTAAACATAACAAATGCGTTTTGAGTGGAATTTTTCTCCCCGGGCCTCCGTGAAATGGTGCCTTTGTGAACACTCATACTATTCCAGTAAGCAAATGCTAATAAATAATAAGTAAATAAATAAATAAATGTACTAATCAGATTTGTATGCTGTATCCTGGGCTATTTGCATATCTGCTTTTTATTGTGTTCTTTAGCTCTTTGGTAGTACATACTGCTTGTATAATGCATTCTCTTGTGAAATGTGGTTTTCATACTGGTTCGTGGACTCTTGATGTTATTTCAATTTTATTCTGTTTCAAAGCCATGTGTTAGTGCAAACTGTTTACAGGTATATAGTAGCACTGATTGCTGCTATCTGATAACTGCATGGCTAACATAAATGTACCCTCAATGTAAGATAGAATGTAATGCGCTATCTCTCTCTTTCTCACCCCTACCCTGCTCTCACTTGCTTACTACTTTCCACCCCCATTGTGGAGCAGCACAGCTCTCTCTGTCGCTCGGTGTATATATATATATATATATATATATATATATATATATATATATATATACATATATAAAAAAAAAAAATATATATATATATATATATATATTGGGCGGCCACGGTGGTGCAGTGGTTAGCATTGCCGCCTCACAGCAAGAGGTTCTCCGGTTCGATCCTCGGCTGGGGTGCCTTCTGTGGAGTCTGCATGTCCTCCCTGTGGTCGTGGGTTTCCTCCGGTGCTCGGTTTCCTCCCACATCCCAAAGACATGCTGCAGGTGGATTGGACACTCTAAATTGGCCTTAGGTGTGCGTGTGAGTGTGCCTTCTGTGGAAGGTGTGGCTGGCAACTCGACACCGTAAAACTCCACTGCCATTCAATGTGCGGACAGGTGATCCGCTGTGGCGACTAACGGGATAAAGCCGAAAGAAGAAGAAGAAGAAGATATATATATATATATATATATATATATATATATATATATATATAAGCACAAATCTAATTTCAGTATCTCGAGATGAAAATGCCTTAAGTGCAGTTGAGTGAAACTGCACTTGATCGAATTTGAAGTATCGAATTTGCAGTTGACGTGGCGTGGTATGTGGGATTTGCTGTGTTTGTAAGGTGTGGTGTGCTGTGGGATATGATTTGCCTGCTGTTGTGTGGATATATGTGGAGATTCAGGTAAGTGCTGTTTTTTTAAATGTTTTGGGTAGGGATCTGAGTGTATGTGAGTGTGTTGGGAAGTTTTAGGTGTAGGTTAGGGTAGGTAGGTAAGAGTGTGAGTGTGTAAGTGTTGAGAGTGATGGCTTATATGTAAGGTAGGTGTGTGTATTTGTGTTGTTGTTTCTGTGTGTTTTGTTGGTTTGTTGTAGTGTGGGGAGGAAGGTGTATGTATGTTTGTTTGTGTGGTAGAGGGTGTATTTGAATTTCGCGCTTTTGTGGTTTCGATATTGTGAATGCTCTGCTTTACAGTGTTGAGATACTGAAATTTGAGATTTCGGTATTTCAAGATTATAAAGTGAATATATATATATATATATATATATATATATATATATATATATATATATATATAGGTCTACCTGAAAACACCAACATGCAAAAACACCGACAACGAGATAACCGACACCACAAAACCGAAAGTTCAAAAACACGAAACTTCACATGCCCGGCAAACCACAATCCCGACAATCAACAAAACAAAACAAATACCTTTTCCGTAAAACACACACACAACACAAGCACACAGAAAACCTTACAAACCTACCCTAAACCTTATATACACAACTATCTATGCACTAACCTTAACCCAAACCCTAATCCTAAGGTCCATAACTATCACACACTCACCTAACCCGCGCCCTAACCCTGACTCACTTAACCCACCCCTAACCCTAAAGCCTTTCACTATCACACACTTACCTTACCGCACCTTAACCCTAACTCACTTAACCCGCCCCTATCCTTAAAGTCTGTCACTATCGCACACTTACCTTACCCGCACCCTGACCCTAACATCCGTCACTATCACACACTTACCTTAACATGTCGGTGTTCCCAGCATCGGCATTTTCAATCGTCGGGCATCTCCGTTGTCGATCTTCCGGTGTCGGTAATCTCGTTGTTGGCGTTGTCAGTGTTCTGTGTTTTCAGGTAGACCCATATATATATATATATATATATATATATATATATATATATATATATATATATATATTTGGTTTTGTTTTGCAATATCTTTTATTTCAGTTTTGAAGATTTGCATAATATCAAAATGTTAACAGATAAAAATAAATAGATAAAATACAAAAAAAAAAAAAAAAAAAAAAAGACATACCTTACAGGAAACTAAATACAAAAGTGCTATATGCATAAAGAGACTATATATATATATATCGAACTATACTACTGATCTAATCAGCATATCCTATAACTAAAAAGATCCCCTCTACTTGACTCCAAGTAGACTATTCTCTATCTGTTAAACCTAGCACTTGCTCCTACAGTACTTATTACCTTGATACGGCACTCTTGTCATAGATGGTACCCCAAAAAGGCAACCCCCCATTTCTCGGTCACCCACGTCCCCCGGAATCTTTTTTAAAGTTTTGTTTTTGTCTATCCTTCTAGCATGTCGAGGGATCAGTTGCTAGTGTCCTCTCCTGCTCAGCTGGTGAACCTGGGAATATTGAGGCAATGTTACAATTGCCTCATGTACACAGAAAACCCTCTCCTCCTCCCACAAAACACAAATACATGCGAGAGATGCAACTATACGGCCAAACTGGAGGCTGAGCTCTCTCAACATAGGACTGGCAAGACCAGTCAGGAGGAGAAGGTTACCACACACACTATAGACCCAGTCTCACATAGTACCATTACAACCTCAAATCATACACATAAACAGACAAAGACATACTCGGAGGCTCTGATCAAAAATCTACCAAAACAGCAGAGGCCACCAAAGCAGACACCCAAACAACCACCACCTCAGAACACAACACCTGCAACACATAGACCTCACAGTCAGAGTGTCAAACAGTCACAGCCCTTAAGGCCAAACACAATGCCAGACACACTAGTCATTGGTGACTCCATAGTCAGACACACTGACGCCCCGCTCACCAGACTGAGTAAGGAGAAGGTCACAGTAAGCTGCCTGTCGGGCGCTAGAATCTGCCACATAACGCAAGCACTCAGGTCTCTCAACAGCAGGTACAAATATGACTCAGTCATTGTCCACGCTGGTGTAAACGACCTGAGACGTACCTCCTTGGACTACATGAAAAGAGACATTGAGGAGCTCTCTGATTATGTAGCCCAGGCAGGTATGACCCTGACCTTGAGCAGTATCCTACCTTCACCAAGAATGATGCCACAATACAGAGATAAGATGATCAGCTTTAACAATTGGCTTAAACACTGGTGTCATTCAAAGGGGATCCAGTGTCTGTCTGCCTGGGATGACATGCTGGACAAGCCATGCTGCTTCGCAAGGGATGGCTTGCACCTGTCACCCTGGGATTCGGATATTGGCAAAGGCTCTTGCCACCCCATAGTGCCTTTTTAGGCAAGGCTCAAATTCTAAACCTACCACCCTAGAACACAAAAAGGAAAAACTAAGGGTAATGCTGCTCAATGCCAGAAGTCTAAATCTCAAAATGCACACACTCGAGGCCCTTCTCAGTATGGAGAACATCGATGTCTGTGCTGTGACAGAAACCTGGTTCAAGGCTCTTGAGAGCACCCCAGCACTATCAGGTTTTACCTCATATCATGCGTTCCGGCCCCAAAATCCAGACAATACCAAGAAAGGAGGGGGGGTATCCATATTCATCAAGGACACCCACACCTCAAGACTGGTGGCAACGCACGATGCATCGGAGACCATCCAGGTGCAAATAACCATAGGCAAGACTGCTCTGCAAATTGTAGCATGTTACAGGCCACCCTCACAAACTCAGGAACCTCACATGGCCTTCCTGAAAACACTAGAGGGGATAAATGTATCACCAAACACCATCATACTAGGTGACTTCAATTACCCTAATATAGACTGGGAACACTACTCAAGCCCAAACACCGTAGCCCAAAAGTTCCTGGAATTCATAAACTCAAATGCCATGGAACAACTAGTCACCATCCCCACAAGAGGAGATAACATACTTGATCTCATCATCATGAACATGGGAGCAAAATGTTCAACACCGGAAGTATACCCCTCACTGGTGAGATCAGATCACAAACTAATCTCGCTGGAGGTCCTCATCCCACCCCACCAGAAATAAAAAAGACCACAGTAAAGAACTTCTCAAAAGCCGACTTCACACTTCTAAAGACTAGTGTGGTCTCCTTTAAGGCCCCCGAGCCGGCGGAAAACAGTACTCAAGCCGCTGAATCACTTACAAATGCCTTCTACCAGCACCTGCAGGACTGCATGGATAAGGCAATCCCAAGCAAAACAAAGACTCTTTGTACCAAAGGCAAGCGTCCAGTCTGGTGGACCCCAGCCATAAACAAACTCTACAACAAAAGGAGGAAGCTACTACAAGATAGAGCAAAATCCTTAAAAGGTAAGACACCCTTGATCACTATAAGTAAAAACTAAGAGCTCTCATAAAATCATCCAAAGCAAATTTCGAGAGAAAATAGCTAAAGACTCAAAAGACAATCATAAGGCCTTCTTTAGCTATGTTAGAAACCAGGGAGGAAACTCCCAGATATGCTCAGAACTAGTTCAAAATGATGTGAAGATTACTGATCCTACAGACATTGCCAACATACTGGCTGACAGGTTCAGTGCAAACTTCTCCCCTCCCCAAAAGGAGAGATATCTATACCAAACGATTGCGGCCCCCCCAAACATCTCCAGCGCCCAAGTGAGAACTGCTCTCTCCAAAGCAAAAAACACAACATCCATGGGACCTGATGGTGTCCCCGGCTGTGTGCTCCACGAACTCAATGAGGAAGTAAACCCACAGCTAGGACAGCTGTTTAATCAAAGTCTTACCTCTGGATACGCACTCCAGGAGTGGCGCACTGCAACTGTGGTCCCACTTCACAAAGGCGGTGCCTCCACCGACCCTGGAAATTACCGCCCATTAGCTTGACAAGCCTTATCTGCAAAGCCATGGAGAGGATCATAATGGACCTCATAAATAAAGACATAGGGAATTTACAGACTTTGGATCCAACCCAGTTTGGCTTTGTCAAAGGCAGATCATGCCTTTTAAACTTGGTTGACTTTTTCAAACAGTCACCAAAGCCATTGATGAGGGAAAGGCAGTCCATACAGCCTACCTCGATCTGGCTAAGGCCTTCGATACAATACCCCACTCGGGTATCATTGAAAAACTCATCAGCTTAAATGTTAACCCATACATCACAAGATGGGTTGCAAACTGGCTGAGTGACAGAACCCACAGGGTCAGAGTTGCTGGCGCCATGTCAGACTCAAAGCCTGTCACAAGTGGTGTCCCACAGGGCTCAGTCCTGGGCCCACTCTTGTTTGGCATCTACTTTTCCGAAGTACAAGCAAACACAGGCGGGCTATGGCTGACAAAGTTTGCAGATGACTGCAAACTGGGCGCCATAGTAGAAAACACATCTGACACAGATATCCTTCAGAAGGGTCTCACAGAAACGGATAACTGGTGCCAGAGCCACGGCCTAAAGTTAAATGCCAAAAAATGCATAGTCATACCTTTCTGGAAAAACAAGGTTACCCCTAGCTACCAAATAGGTGGCAATCCACTGAGCACAGAAGAAGTTATCAGGGACCTGGGGACACAGGTTGATAGTAGTCTGTCATTCGACACCCATGTAGCTAAAGTAGTTAGGAAGACCTTCTACATTGCCCACCTTATCATGAAGGGATTCTCATCTAGATCAAGGGAGGTCATAGTCTCCCTTTACTCATCACTCATCAGACCAATGATTGAGTACAATGCCCCATTCGGAATGTATCTGACCCGACACTTGCAGCAGCTGGAGAGGCCACAAAAGTTCCTCACCAAAAGGATAAAGGGTCTCAAAAATCTGTCCTATGCTGCCCGACTGAAAGAACTCCAGCTCTATTCAGTCGCCATCGCTTGCTCAGAGGTGACCTTTGCCTAACATACAAGGCCATGTCAAACCCAGATTTGATGAATATGCTTCACCTCAAAAATCTAGATCCATCAGAGCCACAAGGGCGGAGACTTAAACCTCGACACGGCTATTAATAGGACGTGCTGGAGGGATAGATTCATCATCCAAAGACTCCCTATGCTGTGGAACAAAATCCCGGTACATGTGAGGCAGAGCACCTCGCTGGCCTTGTTCAAGAGAAATCTTGACCAATGGATGGGAGATCGCAGATATACCCCAGGGATTACCTCAGTGTCACTGCTCGACAGAGGCACAGCAAAATAATGGGTATAGTTCCCCATACTAAAGGGGTGGCGTAAGCCATGAAACGATGGGCTAGGCTGGTAAATGCCCTCGGGCAGATAGCCTAGTATGAACCTATGAACCTATGAACCTATATATATATATATATATATATATATATATATATATATTATAGTAATAATGTACAAGTTGAGAAAAAGATAAAAAAAGTTAATTAAAATATTTGCTTTAATATTGTTAATGATTGCAGAAAAATTAATTGTAGACAGGTAGAGTTATTTTTATGATATATTTGTTTGTGTTGATTGTAGATTATTAGTTTATGAACTTTAAAATATTTTTGTGCTAATTCCTTAAAACCATCCCATGTTAATGTGGACCTCTCCAGCCAAATTTGGGTAATATACAGTATGACCACACATTGCCACATATCTTTGTTCACTGTGCTAGTTCCTTGCGTTCTCTATTCTTAGCCGCACAATATTACTGATTTCATCTACATTTCTGCCTGCCTCGATTTTTTGCTACATTGTACAATGTCTTGTTTGTATATCACTTTGCAATATGCAATCCTGATGGCATACAGCAAGCTTAGACAATAACGTTTCTTGTCTTTATGAATTGTGGCCATTTTCTGGCTAAAATGACGTGCCTTTTCAAAGGGGGTCAGATAACAAATGAAGGTTTATTGCCACTTCACTTTTTTTTTCACTTTTACAGAACTTATTTTTAAGATGTTCTTTATTAGTCTTAAGCAGCCTTTGACAATAAATATGTCAAATGTTACTAATAAATCTGCACAGAGCAATAAGTAATCATATAAATCTAGTCACTGGGGTGTACAGTTGCTGAAAGATGTATTAGCAAGTCATTGTTTAATGCTGAGACTTGTACTACACACTCACCATCTTCAATTATCCTTTTATCCACGGCTTGCAGATCTGTGTTATTTAATTCATCAGTAAAAATCGAAGGAATGATTCTGGCAATAGATTTTGTGGTCGATGGTTTCACTTCTGATGCACTAGTTACAAAAGCTTAAATGAACAAGAAACAAAATGGCTTATTAATTAGATTTGATATAGCAGCTTAAAAAAATCATCATGAAGAACACTTTTAAGAAAACAGAATGGGTCTTATATAATGTGTTTTTTTTAAACATGACAAACACATTCTGCCAGTTTTTACTTTTTAGTTTAACTATAGAAAATGATCCCCCAAACTCTAATAAGCTATTTTACAGAGAAAATGACATTTTAAATTATGTAGAGTTCTTTTTTATACTTCATGTGAAAGCACCTGTAATAAATTTTCCCAGCAGTAAAATGTAAGCCTGCTTCCAGCTTGGCCCGATAAAAACTAGATGACTGAAAAATTGAGAGCATTGTCCTTAATCCTGTGGATATCACCTCTTTTCATATGACACAACATTATACAAGAATGGTGTAGTAGAAATGTTTTTGCCTTCATTGTCAAAATATGAAGCATTGTGGCATCTTGCAACTCCCCCAGTAAATTTAGATGTTACTGATGAGCAACAAGTAAATGCTGACTATAGTATGACTGGTGGGGTAGACAGTGACCTTTACATTGATACTTATATAGTTCTATACAGCTGCTATCATCCACATTGCTTATGTAACTGGTCACTTGATCTTCCATGAGATGGATAGCAGGTGCAGTGATGTGACTATTGTCCTATAGGCAGCTCCTATAATAGTAATTATAGAAAATTGCTGCAACCTGTTCATAAACTATTCACAAGCCATCTGGTGTAGCTGCAGAAGACACACATATTTCTTATAAACAGGACTGAATGGCTTCCTCAAGGTTTGAATTGTAGCTGAATGATAAAGCAACTCCGTCTCTTCTCTGCATGGTAGCATCCCTTAGATGAAACCTGTGCTTGACAAACAGAACATTAAAGGAACCCCCACTATTTGAAATCATTACATTATAATCTGTTTGAAAATTTTAGCTTAGAATATCCCCAGTGACTTGAACACAAAAGTACAGTCTACCCTAATAAGTATTAGTATGAGCCATACTGTGAATGAAAATCTCTGAATGACTCCCACATCTCTGGAATAAACTTCCTTTCTTAATTACTCAACCCGTTAATCCATATCTTCAAGAAGGAAATGTATGATTACATAAGCAGCTGTAAGTTTGATCATGGGATCTGATATACCAAGCTCCTCAAGGGCCAGTAGGCTTTGAGCTTGTTCACCAGAACTATGGAACTAGAAATTATTAAACAAAGTGGTGTAGTCCAGAGAATCAGATACAAGTTGAGAAACTGCAGAAGAGCACAGAAGTACTAAAGGAAAACAAGTGTTGTCTCCCATGAAGAGGGTATCATTGCCCTATCTTTTGTTTTTGTTTTTTTTTTTAAATACCTTTATTAACTTCATTTAAGACACAGGCAAACATACCTTAACAGAAAATAATAAAAAAAAAAATCATACTAACATTTTTTTGCATTTACAAACATTATACACTACACATCTTTTCTTTGTAACTATCATCAGTCTAACATTATATAAATCAATGAATTTATCCTGCCTTTCCTTAAATCTCACTCCTCCTCCTGAACATTATTCTGCATGTACTGTTCCCACAATTTCAATAAATGTATTTCTATGTAATTTTACTCCTTCCGTTTTCTAAAGATTCCTCTTCCAGTTCTTTTACTCTTTTATAAAATTCAGTACTTCGAATAAAGCTGACTTAGATTTTGATTTCCATTTTTTAGTAATTGACTTTTTGGCAACCAACAGAATAAAACGTAATAACTTAATTAATAATTAAGCTTAATGAATTTTTGAGTCTCTTATTTTCTTTGCTGAACTAGTCCCTCTCTCCGTCTACCACCAGCATACTTTTATGATCGGAGAGAAGAAATTAGTAAAATCAATAGTATTTCTTAGACAATGATCAAATATGTTTTTGCCTAAGCTGTATTACCTAGTCATATCTGTTCCATAGAGTGTACTCAGTGTGTTTAATGTCATTTCTATGAACTGTAACTTGTGAATACTCTATCTGTTGACAATGTTCTTTTTCAGCTTGTTATAGCTGTCTAAATATTTGCACCGTGTATGTATAGATTCAGACTGTATGAGCAGAAGTTGAATTTTTTACTTAGATAATATGTCATTCTTCTATATTATATTTTGTAGTAATGTTATTTAATTATAACCATTAAACACCACAAAGAAGAAAGAGTGCTGAAGCAGCCACTAATAAACCAAAAATAAGCACTCGGACAGCCGTTTACGCCCGTTAACTTTATTCACCAAGCACAGCAAACTAGTGGATTTAATAAACAAAAACCAGGACTAGTTGCTTCAGGCAGAACAAACAGACACTTTATTACGTGAGCGCTTTTGGGAAATTCAATGACTTCCCTTCCTCAGACCTGGTCTGAGGAAGGGAAGTCATTGAATTTCCCGAAAGCGCTCACGTAATAAAGTGTCTGTTTGTTCTGCCTGAAGCAACTAGTCCTGGTTTTCGTTTATTCAGTTTAGTGTGTTTACATCATGCCTTTGTCTGTTTGTTGGATTTAATAAACACTAATGCTGATTACAACCAGTATGTTTTCATCCAAAACATCCTAAGAATATCCAGCTAATCACAACACAATAATTTATAACCCAGTTAATTAAGATAAATTAGCCATCAATTAATTCTTAAAGTTAGGGCAGACTCATACCTTAAATAAAAACATTTAAATAAGAACATTTAAAATACCTCCTATAACCATATTATGCTAATGTGGAGCTTTTTCCCTGGGCCTCAGCTGAAAATGGGATATTATCTCAGTTGGACCTTCCCGGTAAAAAATGTCAAATAAAATAAATAAATGGCTAATGGCTCTAAATATAAAGCAAATAAGAAAAGGGAAAGAAGACACTCTTGTCTGATTCCTCTCTTTAATCACATCTTATCAAAGGAACTCTCACACTTTAATTATTGCCTCTGATCCTTCACATATCCTCCTAATTAACCTTATTATTGTACCAGGGTATGCAAATGCTTCTATTGCCCTACTTATAAAATCCCAGCTTACTCTTCTGAATGCCTTTTCTGCATCACGACCCAAAAACATCAATGGTATCTTCTTACATTCTGCTTTCCTCTGGATCATCATTGTTCTATTAATGTTGTCAAATATTTGCCTCCCGTCCACAAAACCATACTGATCCGTATCTATCAATTTTGGCAACATATTTACCATTCGTTTAGCTAGTATAGACACAACCACTTTACTATCATAGTTTAAAATTGAAATGGGTCTATATGAAGCTGGGTCTGATGTCTCATCATCATCTTTAGGCAATACAGCTACCACAGCTTTCTTCCAAGATGTTGGTGCTTCTGCTGTTTTTACAATACTGTTAAACAAAATCTTCCAGATCTTTATTTATCCATTTCTTCCTTTTAAACAAAATCTTCCAGATCTTTATCACTTTTTCCCTCCTAACTTCCAGACTTCCAAAGGAATACCATCTGTTCCTGGAGACTTTCCTGAAGACTGATTATGCATCACCATTTTATCTCATCTTCTGCTATCTTAACTGTTAGTTGTTGAGCTTCATCCATCTTTAACCTTGGCATAATTAAGTCTTCCATAAATATTTCCATTTGTGCTCCTTCTTGATTTCCACATTTGTTTTACATAATTTCCGGAATATCTCTAATACTTCTGCAGGACATCTGGTTATTTTTCTTATCATAGGGTCCCTAAGTCACTTTCTACTTCATGTTGCCTAAATCACTGTGCTAAAAGTTTTTGCCCTCTGGAGTTATTATCAAAAAATAGTTGCTTAACAGCAGTCTTTCTAAACTCATGTGTATTAGCCAAATGCCCCCTTATTTTATCTTTAGCAATCTGCACTTGCTCCTATTCTTGTTCTGTGAGATTCCCCTTATTCTGCAATACTTTAACCTTTGTCAGCCCCTCCAAGTCATTCTTATCACTTCTTAACCATATCTCTTTCTCTTTTATTTCTACTCTATTTTTAAATTCCATTTTCATTTTATCCAACTCCCTAGCTATAACTGCTGAAGATCTTTCTATCTTCATTAATAATACTCAAATAATTTACACTATCCATTCCTTAAATTTCTTGCTTTTTAACAGGTACATGGGAAGTGCCAGTATCTCATTTTACTTCATTACCCTGCATTTTTATCTTAGTTTTTATCGGTGGATGATCTGAAATAGTTATTGGATGTGTGTTGAAACTTTCAATTAAATGTACATGTACCTGTGAAATATAATTTTCATCTATACTAGCCCAGGTATTGAACCTTGTAGAATAATATGTACATTTTGTTCCTTCCATTGAATTTACATCTTCTGTACCAAATATTTTAATAAGTTTCTTCAGAAATTTATTTATTTATTTGACATTTGTTTACAGGGAAAGTCTGACTGGGTCATGGGATATCCATTTTCAGTGCAGGCCCGGGGAGATACATATGGTTAACAGAATGAAAAACTAGAAAGACATAATCAAGTCATAACATTCAAGCACAAATATAAAAACGACATATTAGTTTGTCAGAATGAGAACTTATCAGACATAATAAAGTCATAACATTCAAGTAAAAAATTTGAAAAAACATAAATTAGTTTGTCAAAATAAAAAACTCAACAGACATAATAAAGTCATAGTGCTCAAGCTCAAATTATATGGAAAGCCTGATAATAGGAAGATGCAGCATTATTTACATAATAGATAATTATCATAACGATTATTAATATTCAAGAGGTCATGAAATATGGTAACAGATTATATTGGTGAAGACATAGGATAGTACGAGTAGAGAAGGGTAGAGTGTGATAGAGGGGATAGTAGGAATAGATGTGGAAAAGGTATGAGCTTAACCTCAGAGGATTATGTGTAGAGGAAGGGAGGGTAAGGTAAGTTAGTAGTGGGAATAGAGAGAGTAGAGGTAGAAAAAGGTATAAGAGTACGTCATCCTGGGCTCATACAAGAGCAAATACAAGCTTTGTTGAAATATTCTCTTATAGAAGTTTTGAAGGAGTGCAGGTTAATAGTAGCAGTTTTGATAGTTGAAGGAAGGGAGTTCCATAGTTTTGCCACAGAGCAGGAATAAATGCTTAGGTTTGGGGTTTTGTTAGGTTTATAAATTTTGAGGAGAAGTTTCTTTTTAGATCTGAGATGTTTATTTAGGATATAAAAGTTGAGTAATGGGCTAAGAGCAGGACAAGCTAGTGGGTTGTGGATGCTTTTGTATACCATAGTAAGTTATACATACTGGAAGTGAAGGGGGAGTTCAAGCCATCTTAGAGAATGTACGGCTTTATAGTGGTGAGTTAGAGGGGTTGCACTTATGGCAAATTTATCAATTTTGTTATAGCAGCTTTCTATTTTTTTTCCCTTTGGGAGGTCTGTAAATTAGTTAGAATTTGGTTCCCATATAACAGTGAGGGTGAGAGGTAGGTTTTGGCCAGGGTAATTTTGGTAGCTGCTGTGAGGAAGTTTTTATTCTTGTATAGCATGCCTAGTTTTCTGCCTTTTTGTTTTTTGATACTGTTTTGCATGTGTAGGTCAAACTTGAGATTATTGTCAATTGTGACACTTAGTAGTTTGGTATGCGGAACCAATTAAATTTCAGTATTGATGGCTGAAAAGATCTTGAAGTTTGTTTTGTTGGAACTATGGGGTTTGTGGGTGAAGTGAAGGAGATTTGTTTTTTTTTTTTTGGTCCAGTAGGAGTTCAGCATTGGAAAGCCATATTTCTATGAAAGAGAAAGCTTGTTGTGTTATGTGTTGTAGATGAGTTAATGTGTCTGATACTCAGATGACAGTGGAGTCATCTGCGTATTAGATTAGAGTGCCTTCACAGGAGGATATATATAAGTTACTGATGAAGACATTAAATAGTAATGGGCCAAGGATAAATCCTTGAGGTACACCTGTGGGGGTGATGTGATATGGGGAGATAGAGCCCTGACATTTTACTGCTTGCTGCCTGCCAGCTAGGAAGCTAGAAAAACACTGAAGTGTAATACATTCTCATTGCAAATCAAATTCCAGTCCCCACCTATAAATAATTTTCCCTGCTGAAAGCTGATTATTTGTCTTAAAATTTTCTAAAGCTCACTAATAACAATTTTTTGTGGAATATAAATGCATGCTAGTGTAATCCTCCCTTGGCAACAACTCCTTACTACCAGAAACCTACCATTATTGTCTTTTTTCTCTAGAATTTGTATAATTACTCTCATTTTCCTTTGTCCGTGATATTTGCTGAATATCCATTTTGAAATCCTTGCTTTGTCAAATTCACATGCTCATTTATTTCCAAATGTGTCTCCTGCAGCATTGTTATTTGCATTCTGCATTTCTTAGTACACTTCAACACTCATTCATTTTTGTCTATGCCTGTAAGGCCATTTACTGTACATTACAGGATAATATGGATAGTGAAGTGTTTATGATAAAAAAGCTTTTGTTCCCACCTATTATACATGACTGTTTTTGAAAGTTTATTTCAAAGTTTTGTGTGACATGCACACACTATTTGGCAAGAAGATCTTTTATACAGTTGTTTCTTCTTATCCCTATTTGAACCTATGTCACATTTTTCAAGACTTTTTGTTTTAAAGACAACCGTCCATCCATCTACAACCCAGTTTTCCCCTCAAGCAAAAAAAATAAATAGATTTTCAAAACACCCCATCCTTCATTGACTTAGAACAAACACCCACAACTATGCACATCTTCAAAACATTAAGTTTAACCCGCCAGATAGGCACAACTGCCCTAAACTGGCAGCTGTATCACAGGCATTACCTAAGCTAAAATTAAGGTTACTCATTCCAAAGACGTGATACAGCATGTGTTCCCACATACACTGATTGCTGTCTTTATTACCCTCCAGATATAAAAAACAGCTGTTATGCTTTCAGAAAACATTAACATTTTTCCTTATGAAAAAGTGCATTGGCTAACTTTATGTAAAACTAAATTGTACAGCATTCTATTAAATGCATTAAAGTATTAAAGCTGCCAGGGAGGCTGCTATCTCTTATTCACTTTCTATAATTTCAAACATTATTTTTCACTAAACTAATTGCCATTGTACATTTAAATGTGGCATTTCCTTCAACAAATAATGCTCAGAACATTCAAAATTAATTGCTTGTACCTGCAGATAGCTTATTGAAATGAAACTTCTTTTGGCATGGTAATGCGATTTCAGAGTGAAATGGAAGTGAGACTCAGCCGGATGATGGAGCTGTTTTACTCTTCTAGTTGTTTGATAATTGAGAGGTCTAACCCATTTTAATTACAGCTGTCCTCCTTAGTCACAAAGACACAGGCAAAAATTTACAAGTACCCCCTACACACACACACACACACACACACACACACACACACACACACACACACACACACACACACACACACACACTCATAACACTCCTGGGTGGGCATGAATTACACATTAACACACACCCTGGAGGGCATTATTGCTTGCTTAGTGTTTACTCAGTGTTGCTTCAAAGTTTGTGAAATGGTTAGCTGCCCACGATAGACGTATGGGCTTTCCTTCGCAATTCCTTGCAGAAGTTTCACTTCTACCATGTGTGGTAACCACACACATTCTTTTTTCCATCTAAAAGTAGACAGCAATGAATCTTTGTCAATTTCAGTCAGAACAGAATGTACAACTGCCTTCAGCTGCAGACGTCTTGACTCCTACTGTACATTAACTATTGGAAAAAAAATAAGTGCACATGCGAGAAACTTAACATTTTTTCATGGCTTTTATAATTCTGTCTTTTTTTCAAGACTACTTGCTTACAAAAAACACTTGTTTATAGCTTAAGCCAAGAGCATTAATCTAGATATTCACCCTTGTTAAAATATGAGAAAATAACCTAATTCTACATATAATATAATTAGTGCACTTTTATACCCCGTATATATATATATATATATATATATATATATATATATATATATATATATATAAAAAACATGCAATTTGTATTATGAAATCCCTTACACAAATAATAGCATCAAGAATGTTTTAAATACAGTTACCTATTTCCCTTTTAGTGTCCTTCTAAACATCAGTAACAAAGTGGGGTATATGCTTTATACAGTCCACCCAAAAGTTTAACAAAGTCAGCAAAAGTCCTGCCTTTGTCAGTCACTTTTTCTTGCAAAGTTATATTTCACAAATGTGACTGACATTTTATAGTCTTCCACTTATTCACTAATTTCAATGTTGTTGGTCTTCTTCCTGTCTATCTTCATCTCCCAACAACAGGTTCAAGTCCAAGGTAGTCCTGATTCTTTTAGTCAACTCCTGTGCTTTTTTCTGAATATCAAGCATTTCCTTTGGAGTACTGGAAAATGCTTCACTGGCAAAGTTTTTCTCTCTGAATGTTATTTTCCAGAAGAATAAGAATCAGAGTCTCCTTCAGTTTGCTGGCTCACTTTTTGCTGGATAAATATTTTTATTTCCTCATAGACTGTTCTGCATCCAAAATGTCTTTGACTTGATCCTCCAGGAAAAAAGATATTCCTAAGACAGCTAAATACAGCAGCTTGAATCTCACACCTACCTCTTGACATTTATTAACTGCTGGGATAAATTTGCTTCTCTTCTACCTGGTGTACAGTAAATAATCATTTTCCACAAGCACTCTGCTGTTTCCAATTTTTAACACTTTTCCCTTCTGGCATACTTTTGTCAGGATCAACTCTTTCTGCTTGTATGTCTTGGCTGCTTTCACATGGCCAGGTTTGGAGCATACACTCATTGTGCCCTTTCAATTAACAAATCCATTGATTGAGTACCATTCCAGCTGATTATTTGTGCTTTCATAAAATTAATACAATCTGTTCCTTCCAGTTTCTCTGGTACAGCATAAAATCTCAGGTTTTATCTGCACACTCTGTCTTCTAAATGTACCATTTTTGAAACATCTCTTCTTTGGAAGTCTCATACTCAGCCAGCCTTTTCTTCATTTCATTCTCTGAATTTTGCAGTTTTCTCAGTTCATCTGAATAGCTAGTTGAAGTGCCTTTTACCTCTTTTGTTTGAGTTGATATACCCCTTCTATGTTTCATTTATTTTAATCATCTCTGAGTACATTTTATTTATTTTCTTCTGAATTACTGGATGCCATCTCTTGTACCAAAGCTGAAGCTTGAACTGCTTTTAGTTGAATATCTACATGATTCTTCCCAAACAGTGTTTTCTCTTAACCTTTTTTTGGTTGATTTTCTTTCAGGTTCTCTAAATTTTTTTTTTGCTGGCATCCAGGCAGTGTACTTACTACCCAGTAACTGAATTGTACTCAAACTGACAGTACCACTGGCTGTTATTTCTCAGTTTCTTTCTTCACATTGGGAGAGCAGAAACTAAGTTGGTGATCAGTGTGCTGCTATCCCAGAATTATCCTTGCCCTATCTTCAGTAGCATCAGAACAATTAGGAATGTTCTATAATTAATTCAGAACTGAAATTTACTGAATGCAAATAGCTCACTGAAAACATCAAGGTATGGAAAAGTGATCAAAATACCAGATTGATACATGAACAGTTTAAGTAGTTCATATAGCTCATATAGCTATTCCAAATTTAAAATGGATAAAGACTAGAAAACAATTAAAATGCTTTTTGACAAAGTGAAGTGATTTGTCTGATATATGAATAGCATTCACACATGAATAGCTTGATCAGTGACACATTAGCATACTGTCAAACCTAACTGTATACATCCCTTACAAATAACTAGTAAATATTTCATAAGATATTATGGCCTTTATTATTTATAAAAAGGGACATGGTCAGCCTTAGTTATAGGTAAACTTAGTGGATGCCAAAGACACTATTCAGCTAGGAGTGCTTTTCTGATTGATTTATTTATTTTAAGTAGTGAAAGACAGCTGTAGCATTTCTTTAAAATAAACTGCCTGTGGTACCCCTGTTCAAAGTAGCTGTGACTGCAATTCCTTTTGGAAGGGGTAATGTGCATTTGTGTGAAATAAGATAGAACACATTACTGTGGTTATTGTGTGTTTACATGAAATAAACTTGAAATACATTACTGTGGCCTTATTATTTTACTTTTTCATTTTTACCACACTAAGATACCTAAAATCTACACAGTTAACAAACCCTGACCCTGGTGTTGTAATCAAGTTAAACAGTTATTTAATTAGCTTTGAATGGATAATGCATATTCATGTAAAGTGAGTTGGAATACTTTACAGTGGCAATTTTTGTAAATCACAGTCATACATCTGATATGCACATAGTCAATAAAGTAGCTGTAGTTGATGGACAGGGAGATACTCTGTAGATAAAGGTAATCACTCCTACTGATTTTTGATCAGTATTAAATATTCACTGATCTGGCTTGCCAGGAGCAACATTAAATAATGTATTGTGTCTGAAATCCAGTGTAAAATGATCATTAGTATCACTTCTGGATGTATATGTGTGTATCTTTGTGTGTGTTGCGGGGGATCAGCAGTATATTTAAGAGTAACAAGTTGGCAATAATTTATTTTACTTTGTATCACAGCCAGACACTTACAATACACACAATAATTGACTAACTTTGATAGTATGGGTAGGCTGTCAATGAAAAACAACTGGTCAGTGGCACAGAAGCATAACGAGTAGCATTGGTTGTCAGGGTGTTTGGTTCACTACTTGAGCTCTTGTCTGTGGCTCCTTCTGTGTGGTATCTGCATATCCTCAATGTGTCTGTATGGGTTTTATTCAGTTGCTCTGGTTTCTACCACCACTCCAATGATATGCTGTGAAATGGACTTCTTCCAATCTGCTTGTAACTAATTATGCAATGTAGGAAAAAGTACATAAATGTGTGCATGCACACAAGCACATCTTATGACAGACTGGTCTTGTCAGGGGCAGTGCCAATACGTGTGTGTGTGTGTGTGTGTGTGTGTGTGTGTGTGTGTGTGTGTGTGTGTGTGTGTGTGTGTGTGTGTGTGTGTGTGTGTGTGTGTGTGTGTGTGTGAAAAAACATGCAATACTGGTGGGTACATATGTAAGTATTCCGGGCAACAGCAAAAGAAAAAAACAAACAAAAAAAAAAAAAACAAAAACAGCTAACAAGCTATTACCACACCCAGCAGATCTTCAAGGTACCCCCACAACTCAAGCTACATAAATGGATTTTGATACAGGCTTAATAAGGGGTCTCTGCCTTCAACCTCAGACCTGAACCCCCACCTAGTCTAAAACTGGACCTGCCCAAAGGTCTGCAAAGATGGTCTCTATAGCTTGTGTGGGGGCTGGTGACAATGTGGTTATTATTTCTTTAATTTTCCTTCCAATCAAACCTCAGAGGTTTGCACAGAAGATCACCATAGCTTGTTTTGGGTGTGTATATGCTTTAGGAATAACAAGGGGTCATAGAGGATTAAATCTCATGAGCACTTTAAGGCTATCATTAGATGGCATTATGGTCTAATTAGAAATATCTGGAAATGTGTAACCAGTAGAGACAGGAGAGTTATATTATCATTGTTCGCTATGGCTGTTCAGCCTATTACTGAATGTAGTTGATCCTTCTGTGATTTTAAAGCCTGACAATTGCAGAACCTTGAATGGATACGGCGGTCAATCACTGGACAAATAGCAAGAGTGGGACAGTTGATTTACAGTAACAGACTTGAACTTCTGTCCTTGTATTCCACTGGTTACAGACTTCTAAGAGGGATCTTATTACGATGTTCAGATGTCATAGAAATGAAATTATGGCTGTACCTTGGGAACCTCATTTATCAATCATAATGCCTCAACCAGGAACAATAATTTGATTGTGAAATTATCACAGATGAGAACAAATATTAAGACCTCCTTTTTCCATCATATAGCTGGGAAGTTGTGGTACTCCCTACCAATTTATATATGGTCTGCTGACAGCCTAGGACTCTTTAAAAAGATGACCATCTGTGGTATAAAGACTATGTACCCTTTCCAGTGTTATCCTTTAGCAAACCCCTAAATGGCTCCTGAGGCCCTGAGTTTGTATCCAATAACACTGAACATTAGAGCCTATTGGTTACCCATGTCATGTGCTATACCTGGAAGTCATGCTAAAGAATTCCAGGAGGACTTCCACATGTCTGTGTTCTTGGCATCTTTACTGAGCATCCTGACAGACATTACAAATGCTACAGATATGTTCATCAGACTCTTTGTCTTTTGGTAGCATGTTATCAGAACTGAGACTTCTGCAGTGGCTTATGCCTTTTTGTGTGGGTTAAGGTGCAAATGTTGCTGTGACTGCAACTTTCTTGGAAACAATAGTCTTAGAACTTGAATCAGGTTTTCGTTGCAAGTTTCTTGAGCTGTAAGATTTAACCTCAGAATTTTTACTCTACAGGAATGACTAGACAGATTTTGTGGATTCTTTGGAACAGGCTTTGCTTTGCCATTTTTACAATTAATGTGGTGGGCAGTTTCAGTGAGGTAGAACCTATTTGTGGTATACTACTGGGAATCTTCTCCCTGTGGATGATGCTTTTGCTAAATTATACTAATTAATTCTGATAGTACTTCCAGTTGAAAGGATTCATATATTTGGTAGTTTGTAATATTATTTCTTTATTTGTATAGTTTAAAATTTTAACTTGCCTGGATAATGAGGAATACTTGTCTGATGGATTGACAGCCGAGAGGTACTTGCCATTTTGAAGAATGGTGGCTGAACATTAATTTTCAATGCTACTGGCATGCTTTGTTCTAGAAAGAATATCATATGTCTCCATTCAGCTATTTATTTTAAAGCAGCAATTCTCTGGATATTGTATCACTGACTGTTCTTTATTTGAATGTATTTGATTTTTTTTATATGCTGATCTCTTGAAGTAGATTGTAATGCTTGTACTTGCCCCAGGTTTAGTGAAACTGCAGGCTCTAGTAAAGCTAATCTGGCATTTAATTTATCAATTTCTCAACTGCAGTTATCTGACAATACTTGTGAAAGAAAAAACTTAGTATCATGTTTGAGCTATTGAAAGCTGTAGCTGTTGAACTGTCTTTCAAATTAAAAGTACCAGAGTTAAAAACATGTTAACAAGAATTTGCAGTATGTTATTTTTAGCTTTGACTTAAACACAATCTGAATTTTTGTGGTCCTATCCAGTATGCAGTTTATGCAGATTTAAAAGAAAGTGTCTTGAGATAAATGATACCAATTTACAGAGCTGAATTTTGTAAAAAGCTAGCCTTTGAATGTTGGGGACAATTCTGGAGAGGCCACCAGAAGTTTACTCTTAAATTTATCTTGTGTCTTCAAGCCACTAACAGAATGGAATTTCTGGTGTATCTGGTTGCTAAGAGTCTTCAGAAACTGTTAAACTATTCAAATGTGAGGAAAATCTTTCCTCTTTAGCAATACCAAACATAAAGCAATTACTTTATTTTTGACATAGTCTGTCATCAGAAGTTTTGGCTACATGGTATAGAAGTTTTGGTCCTGACCATGGCCAAATCACCCAGGTTCAATAACTGGTACAAGTCCTGGAGGATCTGGTTGGGAAAGGATGGGAATGAGCAGCTGATGGAACCTTACCCCTGTTGGAAGGAGGATGTTGGCTGAGACCCCCCCACAAAAACATCAATTGGGAAAAGACCTGGGATTGTAGCACCTACAAATAGGGACTCTGGGCAGTGCGAGCCCTCCAGTGAGTGAACATGTCCTCCAGCTGGCACTACTGGTGTATGAAATGTGCACTTGCACTGGGTCTTTTGAAATAGGTCCTACACTGTACCTTTCCTGCAACTACGAGTGTGTGTTTTAGCAGAATATAAGAAATTTCCTATCCTCTGCTGGATGATGGCCTTGATCCATGGCTTTTACCTAACCCACCAGGTGTCAACAGGAATGAATAAACCAGCTGTGAAGAGGAGCTTGTGGGTCATGGAGAGTGCAGAATGTGTCCCAAAAATATTATGCACCAGAAGTGCTGTGCTACCCAACAGTACAGTTTTTGGTTTAAGTATACAACAGTTTATCTGACGTTGATTCCCTAAGTACTGATTATGAATTAAGCTGCTGCCATTTTAATGGCAAGTTCTGGTCCCTCCACCCTTATGTTTAAATGCAACATGTTATACAAGATTGGACAGCTAAAACTCATATGCTCAAGTTTTCCACTCAGGACCATAGATTCCTTTTGAAAAAAAGAAAAACTACACAGTTCTCAGTGTGTGCTGTATATCTCCCAAACAATGTCACCATCCTGAATCTCACAACTGATATATTGTCTTATCTAGTGCTTCTGTCCCAGCAGACTTCATTGGGCAGAATCAAAAGAAGAACTCTGTGGAGAATGGCACATATTAACCAAGAATTTCCCAATTACTAGTGCAGGTTGCTATGTAGGTCGCTTTGAATGACTGGATCACACCACACAACACCTTAATGCAAAGCTTTTGCATAGATATATTACATGCTGTGACAACTTGGGTAGATACGTGAAGGGAGATTTCATGCCATTGTGTAACATACCATCCCACGGTTTGATACTAAGGTGTCATATAGTGCAACACATTGGTGCAAAACAACTTGTAATCTTTATTATCTTTGTCATTTGGTAGAGATGTCCCTTTTGATTCTGGCAATGGAAATTACTCTGGCAGTATCCCATTGGCTGACAGTGTGCTTCTTGTGGTTTCACAGTGATATCAGTGCATGGTACCTATATATTGCATATTGACAATAGCACAAATTTTCAACATGAGTGCATGTAGCAGAGGAAAACATGGGGTGCAGCATACTAGGTTACTTATCTCTGAGTGACGGTAGACATCCAAAACTCATACTCTGCACTGCAGTCAAAGTATAGCATTATCCCTTTACAGACCTTACCTCAAATACTGGTATAGTTGTACAGTGACCAATTCAGAAAGCAACAAGTTCATTAACATTCAGTAGAACTTTCCACAAACATTTAATTGCTGTAACTTATCAAAAGATGATTATCAGTTTAAGGGCTACTGGCTTACAAACTTTACTATCCATTACCAAAAGGAGGCCATCCTGGGGAATGGAAATTTTACCAAGAAATTCCATATATTATAAGTACAGTTTGGTTTATCCCACTCTCACACATATGAGACATCCATCTGAAAATGTTCATAGGTAAGTACTAGTTCTATTGAGGGACATTTTAAGCCCAGCCAGTTTCCCTTTTTGTGCTCAAATTAACCTATCCTTGGGAGTTCCAAGATGGCTGCACACTGAGTAACAGATTGTTTTTAGCTCTCCCAGTGTGAAAATAGAAACTAAGCAGAGAAGGCCAGTAGACTTGTGTTTATGGGGAATTTCAGTAACTGGCTAGTAAGTACACTGCCTGGATGCCAGGAATAAAGAAATATAGAAGAATTGGAAAAAAAATCAGCTACAAAAAAGTGAGGAAGAAACACTGACTAGGGAGAGTTCTGCAGCTGTTCAGCAAAAGTAATGCAACCTTCAGACATAACTTCCAATAACCTACAGGATGATATATGACAACTGCATACCGATCTGATTAAAATAAACAAAACACTGATAGAGGATATTAACACAAACAACAAAAACCTGGAACAAATCGAAGAGCTTTAAACAGATATTCAGATGAGATGGTACAGCTGCAAAAATCAGAGGTTGAAATAAAGAAAAGGCTGGCTGAATATGAGACTGCTCAGGAAGAGATGTTTCAAAAAATAATAGCATTAGAGGACAGATCATGTAGGGAAAACTTGAGATTTTCAGTTATACCAGAGAAGCTGGAAGGAACAGACTGCATTAAATTTTATGAAAGCACAAATAAGCAACTGGACTGGTATTTCAGAGCAGGACTTATTAGCTGAACAGGCACATCTTGTGTGGGCTGCAAATCCAGCTATACAAAAGCAACCTAGACCTTTAATAGTAAGGATGCAATCCTACCAGCAGAAAGAATTGATTTTGTCAAAACTGTGGCAGAAGGACAAAATACTAAAAGTAGGTGAGAGCAGAGTGTTTGTGGAGAATGATTACTCGTATACCAGGCAAAAGAGAAATAAAGTCATCCCTGTATTCAGAGAATGCCGAGACATAGCTGTGAGATTCAAACTGCTGTATCCAGCTGTCTTCAAGGTATTCTTCCCTGAAGGGACAAAATCATTTTTTGATGAAGTGCATGCTAAGGAGGAAATAACAAAAGTTTGTCCAACAAAAACTGAGCTGTGAAAAAGAAGGGGATTCAGCTTCTCGCTCCTCTGGTAATAAAGATCATAGAGACACTGCACCTGTGAAACCTTTTCCAGTATTTCAACAGAAAATGTTGGAGAGAAGGAAGGGAGCATGAGAGTTGACCAGAAGAATCGAGAGCACGTTGGAAATGAAGCAGAGACAGGATCTGGGTGATGGAGAAAAACAGTAATATAATCGATAACTTAATGTGGGATTACAAAGCATTAATTATATTTGTGAAATATGACTGCTAGAAGAATATGTATTAATGTATATGTTTAGTGCTTATTAGAAGTTAAAAGGGTTAACACATTTCATTCTATTTTATGTACAGCTCAATTCTGTATGAAATTATAAGATGCTTTTCAAACTGCAGTATGCTTTCTGAAATTGCAAGTTGCTCTCTGACCTAGTATTTGCTAGCACAGCAAAATTCATGTTTATGCCTTTTGGAAATGTACTGGGAAGCAGGTGATTATCTGCTAGGTCAGGAAAATGAATGAATAGTAAATGAATAGAACAATACTGTTTTCTATAATGTGATTGAATATAAACAATCAGCCCTGTTCGTGTTATGAGAACATGCACAGCTGCGGAAAAGAGAGATACATCAGACAAAAGACTGCTTGAAGAAATGAACTGTAATCAGTACTTTCTTTGTGCTCGAATTAGCCATAGTACCTTGAATGGTAACATTGCATAGTAAAAGTTGTATCTGACCGGTGGTCGTCAAGGCCACATTGTTTTTCTTAGGAAGTTTTTTTTGTAAACTTGATATGCCAGCAGAAAATCATGGACAAACAGCTGCTGAGAAATGATACTGAAAGAACTTGTGATTTATTACGTCAGCTTAGTAGGCAATACCTTGTAAGAAATGTATAAAAGTAGTTTCACTTCCTGATTCTTGTTAGACAAACTCTGTATTAGCACATTTTTGTCTCCTTGCTGCAAGATTAAAGTGCCTTAACCTGAACCTGCCGTGTGTTGATCATTTTGAAGTTATTTTTCCTTTGACAGATTGGTCCTTCGAGCCGGAACTCTCACTTCGCCTCAGGTCAGATGGGCCAGGTGGCATGAAACCGTACAGGGAAGAAACCACATCGGTTCTTCTGCTTTGAAAGACCTCCGACTGAATTGTCGTTCAAAAGAGGGCAGCCACTTTTCTGATCTGCGACTGGAGGACAAGTCGGTAACGAATCAGAGACGGTCAATCACGGAGGCTCAGGTAAGGTGAGATTTACCTTTTTTCTGTTTTAGATCAGGGACTTGACTGAAAATATCTGTCAAGAGATTTGTTTTGTACAAGTCAGGGACAGAAAGATTGCAGTCTTGTCATAGATCAGGGAAACAGAATAGGTAAGACAGTTATTCTAGATAAACTGTAAAACAGAAAAATCGTGGTACCACGTGAAAATAAGAAGGGTTACATAACATTTCTTCTTTAACAAATCAGAACAATATGGGTAATAAGTGCACAAAAAGGTTCCCAGAACCCACCACTAACCGAAGACGCAAAATATATGCAATCACAGCATGCCGACAATATTAGATACTATACAAAATGGGTTAATAAATATGAATTTGATGGAAAATTAGAAAAATCCTCACTTATTAAACTTGTTAAACAGCTTAAAGCTGACGCAAAAGGTCAGGTAAAAAAGCAACGCCAATTGGGAGTTCCTCAGGCACACAGGTGGATTGAGGAAGCAAACCATAGGGAGCAAAAAAGTAATAATTCAAAAGCTATGTTTCTAGATAAAGAAGACAATAATTTGGTGATAGCATCAGCCCCTTCACCCCCTCCGCTTCCTACACCAGAATATGAAGCGAGTGGACAAGCTGGTCCACCTCTGCTATACCCGGCTGTTACCGCAAAGCCAAGACTGTATGTTAGAGATCCCATCGAGACTAGGTCTCGAACACGTAACATAAGAGGAGATACTGAGTTATATGAAATAAATAAAAATTCACGAGCTATGAGTGAAGAAGAGATATGCCCACTCATAGAAGTACCAAATCCGCAGGCAGGACAGGACCCAACTCTTCTAGTATATAGACCGTGGACACCGGAAGACATCCGGAAAGCCACAGAGGGAATTCCCCATCCGGAAGTTAATTTTAGAAAATTCTTAGAAGACTTACAGGGCATGAGGTTAAGTTATCATTTGAATGGAGAAGAAGTAGAAAAAGTAGTCAGACAGATGGTAGGTCCAGATTGGCACATGATCAGTGGCAACTGGAATCCCCGTGACGCAGAGCATAAGCCACTCCCACATAGCAACGCAGAATTGGATAACAGAGTGAAAGGTTTAACAGACTGAATCTCTGAGAAATGGAAGCCTAGGGCAGACTGGTCTTGCATTAATCAATGCATCCAACAGGAAGGTGAAACTGTTGACAGATATTATGGTAGATTATTAGAGTGTTTTAATAACCATTGTGGAATGCAGGTACCTGAAGATCAAACACATGATTCCCCATACGAGCAGCAATTAAAGAATGCATTTTTGAAAGGCAGTATTTTGCCTATAAGCGGTTTTATTACAAAGCACATGGTAGACCATCGTACAAGTAGATTACAGTCACTACTTGAATATGCTAGGCATGCCGAAAGGCATTTTAACAGTAAAAAGAAAAAGAAAGCCCAAGTATTTGCTGTAGAAGACGGAGCAGAAGTTTATGTAGTACAGTCTGGAAAAAAGGGCAAGAAAAATGCCCAGGGAAACAAACAATCTGATAAACGATCAGAAGAGTTTGAAGAAAGAAAGAAAAGGGGTGAATGTTTTAAATGCGGAAAAAAGGGACATTTAGCAAGGGATTGCAGGCAAAACAAGAAGGCAGCCATGAAAGATAAGGAGGGTGAGGACTGACTATATGATAGTCAAGAATCACTAGAAGGGAATGACCAAGAAAAGACAAATGAAAATGTGATAGAAGGAGTAGAGGATGTGATAGAAGAAATAGAGGAAGTACAAGAAATCACAAATGGTGAAGAAAGTGAAATCTTAGACTTGGCATTATTGAGCCTAGAGCTCTATTTAGCAGACACAAAACCGGAAGTTACACTTTTGGTAGAGGGGAGGGAAGTTAAATTTCTGTGTGACTCAGGGGCTTCACGAACCCTGATACATCCTTCCAAACTACCAGAAAATTCAGAATCACTTGATTACATATTAGTGAAAGCAGCTAATGGGCAGCTGTATCGGGAGCCACTCTCCCTCAACATAGCAATAACTGACCCTGTTTCAGGGATGACCCAGAAAAGCAAAATTGTTGTTTCTGCAAAATGCCCAGTGAACCTTTTGGGCAGAGATCTTATGCAGATATCTGGCATAGCAGTAGTACCGACTATGCATGGTATGGAAGCACAGCGACAAATGGATACTTTTGTGATGCGACCGGAGGGTGAAACATTTTATTGGTACAGCCAGGACTTAGTCACGATTGGTCCAGGGGCAGTAACCGAAGAACTGATGAATGTAGCCATCAGTAAATCCCCCTCCCTTGACACTGATAAACAGCATTTGTTGCACTGTACTCTGTATTATTGTAGCACACCAGGACCTGATAAGGAATATGAGCAAGAACTGTTTAAAAACCATGCAAACAGATTAGTATTACATAATCTGTACTGGGACACAGAAGGGAACAGTGTAGTCAGCTGTTCATTGCCCCAGGAATTCTTTGCACTCTATAAATCTAATCGATTACCACATGTTAGTTTAACCAAAGGCAAGAATGTGAAATGGGCAGATCTTGGAGAAAAAGTCACAAAGTGGGAGAAACAAACAGAGTTAGAATTGTCAGAACAGGGAATACAGAAACAGAAGTTAAATTGGATAACACAGACTCACCCAGCTGTACACTTGCGGTCTAGTTAGGACAGCTGATTAGCACTCTTACTAGAAGAGGAAGAAAAAGGTTTACGGAGCATACCAGAAACTCTCTGGTCAACAGGGAAATCAGATGTAGGGCTAATTCGTACAGCAGGACCAGTTACTATTATGCCAAAATCAGCATTCAGACCTCAAAAGAGACAGTATCCCTAAAGGAAGGTTGCAGAAATAGGAATCAAACCTATAATAGCAGCTTTACTTAAGGAAGGAGTACTGATAGAATCACCTGATTCACCATGTAGCACACCCTTATTTCCTGTTAGGAAAGCAAGCGGAGAATGGCGTATGGTCCAAGACCTACAAGCTGTAAATGATGCAGTAATACCTAGAGCACCTATGGTGCCAGATCCACATACTCTATTGAATGATTTGAAGCCTCAACAGAAATATTTCTCTGTGGTAGATATTAGCAATGCGTTCTTTTCAATACCGATACACCCTGACAGCCAACATTGGTTTGCATTCACATTTCAGGGAAAAAGGTATACATACATGCGACTACCACAGGGGTATTGTGAAAGCCCAACAATATTTGCACAGGAGATGGCAAGCAACTTGGCAGGATTTTGCCCATCAAGAGGCAGCCAAATTTTACTTTATGTAGACGACATCCTACTAGCAGCCCCCACCCAACAAGAATGTAAAGAAGATACCATAGCATTACTACAATTTTTAGCCACACAAGGACATAAAGTAAACAAAAACAAATTGCAGCTTTGGAGAAAGCAGGTTAAATACCTGGGATATGTAATATCCAAGGAAGGCGGAACATTAGATGAAGATAGAAAAATAGCAATTTTGCAGGCACCCAAACCGACTACCAAGAAGGAAATGATGTCCTTCCTGGGCATGACTAATTTCTGTTGGAGTTAGATTCCAAACTATGCCTTGGAGTCTGCTCCATTGACCAACTTGATGTACAAGAAGCCCATGGCAGTACAAGATTTATTACAATGGACACCAGAAGCAGAATCAGCTTTCTGCAAACTGAAACAACTGATAGCATCCTCATTAGTTTTAGGATTACCAAACTATCATAAACGTTTTTTCCAAACTGTAGATTGTAAACAAGGTTACATGACATCAGTGTTAACACAGCAGCATGGAGATAAGCAATGCCCCATGGCTTATTATTCATCACAGCTGGACCCAGTGGCGCAATCCCTGCCCCACTGTGTACAAGCAGTAGTTGCAGCTGCAATGGCAGTACAGGCTTCGGCCTCTGTAGTGTTGTTCCACCCTCTCACATTGAGAGTGCCTCATGCAGTCGCAATTATTTTACTGCAAGAAAAAGTAGCATATCTTTCTCCTGCTAGACATCTTTCTTGTATGACTATACTCCTGAGCCAACCTCATATGACAATTGAATGATGTACAACTTTAAACCCGTCTACCTTGCTCCCGACCCCTGCGGATGGCACACCACACAGCTGCCTGCAGGAAATTGAGCAAAAGACACTGCCTAGAAAAGATCTAATGGATGTTCTCTTGGATGATGCCGAGGTGACATATTACGTGGATGGCTCATGCAGAAGGGGTCCTACAGGATAGAGTCTAGTAGGGTATGCAGTAGTTTCTGATACTGAGATTTTAGAAGCAAAGTCTTTACCACACAACTTATCTGCACAAGCAGCAGAATTGATTGCTTTGACAAGGGCATGTACCTTGGCAAAGGATAAATGTGTGAACATTTTTACTGACAGCCAGTATGCTTTTTCTACTGTACATGTTTTTGCACAACAGTGGAAAAATAGAGGAATGATAACATCTACTGGTAAACCAATTAATCATGTGCAATTTATTTTGGATTTGTTAGAATCTATTCAGTTACCTCAGAAAGTAGCTATTTGTAAATGTGTAGCTCATACCAAGCAAGAGGATAGGATTTCAAAAGGTAATGCGAGAGCTGATATAGGTTCATAGGTTCATAGGTTTATACTAGGCTATCTGCCCTAAGGCATTTATAAGCCTAGCCCAAATTATTGTGGCTTACGCCACCCCTTATATGAAAAAATACTGTGCCCATTAGTTTGTTGTGCCTCTGTCCAGCAGTGACCCAGAGATGATTCCCGGGGTAAACCTACGATCTCCCATCCACAGGTCTAGATTTCTCTTGAACAGAGTCAGCGAGGTGCTCTGCCTCACATGGACCGGGATTTTATTCCACAGCATAGGAGTCTCTGAGTGATAAATCTATCCCTCCAGCATGTCCTATTTATATCCGTGCTAAGGTTTAAGTCGCTTGCTCTAGTGGTTTTGGTGGATTTGGATTTTTGAGGTGGAGCATGTCCATTAATTCCGGGTTGGACATGGCCTTGTATGTCAGGCACATGTCACCTCTGAGCAGACGGTATGCGACTGAATAGAGCTGGAGTTTCTTCAATCTGGCAGCATATGACAGATTTTGGAGTCCCTTATCCTTTTGGGTGAGGAACTTTGGGGTCTCTCCAATTGCTGCAGATGTCGGGTGAGATACATCCCGAATGGGGCATTGTACTCGATCATTGGTCTGATAAGTGAAGAGTACAGGGGAACAATGACCTCACTAGATCTGGATGTGAATCCCTTCATGATCAGGTGGGCAATGTAGAAGGTCTTTCTAACCACTTTAGCAATGTGAGTGTCAAAAGAAAGGCCACTGTCAACCTGGGTCCCCAGGTCCCTGATAACCTCTTCTGTGCTTAGTGGATTGCCACCTATATGGTAGCTTGGGGTTACCTTGTTTTCCCGAAGGGTATGACTATACATTTTTTGGCGTTTAACTTCAGGCCATGGCTCTGGCACCAGCTATCTGTTTCCGTGAGTCCTTCTGAAGGATATCCGTGTCCGATGCAGCCCAGTTTGCAGTCATCTGCAAACTTTGTCAGCCAAAGTCCTCCCATGTTGGCCTGTACTTGAGAAGTAGATGCCAAACAATAGGGGCCAAGGACCCCCTGTGGGACACCACTTGTGACCGGCTTGGAGTCTGACACAGCGCCAGCAACTCTAACCCTGTGGGTTCTGTCCTTAAGCCAGTTTGCAACCCATCTTGTGACATATGGGTTTACATTTAAGCTGGTAAGTTTTAATACCCGAGTGGGGTATTGTGGCTGGCTTGCAAGGTCAAGGTAGGCTGTATGGACTGCCTCCTCATCAATGGCCTTGGTGACTATTTCAAGAAGTCGACCAAGTTCAAAAGGCATGATCTTCCCTTGACAAAGCCAAACTGGGTCGGGTCCAATGTCTGCAAGTCCCCTATATCTTTGTTTATGAGCTCCATTATGATCCTCTCCATAGCTTTGCAGACTAGACTTGTTAAGCTTATGGGGCGGTAATTACCAGGGTCCGTAGAGGCGCCACCTTTGTGGAGTGGGACCACAGTTGCCACGCGCCTTGGGCACGTATCCTGTGGTAAGGCTGAGATTAAACAGCTGCCTTATGTGCGGGTTTAATATAGCTGCAAAGCAGGCAGCTTCAGCTTCAGAAGTATTTCTTTTGAGTGAGGAATTACAACCTTTTGAGATTTTAGATTTAGAAATGTTAAAAACAATGCAGACACTTACTACAAATGTAGAAAAACAGAAATGGATAAAACGAGGAGCAATTCTTGAGAAAGGGCTGTACATCTCCAAAGAAAGAAAACCAATTTTGCCATCTAACTTGTTTAGATATGCAGCTTTGTTGAGCCATGGGCAGTGCCATGTCTCAACAGGGGGGGATGGTACAGTTAGTGAACTGTGTGTTCACTCATATGGATTTACAAACTACACAAAAAATGTTTGTGCAGCATGCCATGTTTGTAACAGGCATCATGCACAAGGGGCATTAAAGCCTAAGCAAGGGAGTTTCCCAACACCACCTTACCCATTCCATACTATCTGTATGGATTTCATAGAACTAAACAAATGTGAAAATAAGAAATTGTGTCATTATAGATATGTTTTCCAAATGGGTGGAAGCTTTTCCGACCAAAAATCCAGATGCAGCTACTGTTGCAAAAGTCCTTGTTAAAGAAATTATTCCTAGATTTGGCATACCGGAAAAGATCTACAGTGACAATGGCACACACTTTGTAAATCAAACCATACAACAGTTGAGCCAATATTTCGGAATTTCCTTAAAGAACCATTGTGCATACCATCTCCAATCCGCAGGATTAGTAGAAAGGCATAATGGGGTTTTGAAAAACAAACTTAGAAAATTGATTAGTGAGACACAGAAGAACTGGGTGCACTACCTGCTTCTGGCACTGTTGAACATGAGAACTGTTCCAAATGCAAAGGGGTTAACTCCTTTTGAGATACTGTTTGGAAGGGCATATTATATACCTCAGTGGAAACCTCTCATGCCTGCAGACCAGGAGGCTGACAGTTCACTTGCAGAATACATGAGACGTCTTCTAAGTAATAAACTACTTTTGCAGTTGAATTCTGTTTCAGATAAAGAACAAACCAGACCATCGGAAGCAGCAGTAGTCCCAGGCACGTGGGTCTGAGTGAAAGTTATCAAGAAAAGAAACTGGACCACACCGAAGTGGGAAGGGCTGTACCAGGTGCTACTGTCAACACCCACTGCAGTCAAGATCGCAGAGCAAGCATCCTGGATTCATCTGACACACTGTAAATTGGTTAAAAACTTTGAACTGGACAAAAAACTTGTTACTGTTACACAAGAACAAAATGACCAGATACGGAGCAAGTAGAAATGCTGAACAACCTCAGAAGTATTGCATGATCATTCTGTTGGCCATACTGATAACATTAATCTTTTTGTTGTGGTCTTTCCTTTTTCCAGCCACACAAGCTGAACTGAATAAACGTGAATCATTCATAGACTGGCATCCAAACTTTAACACTTACCAAGCAATTAAATATGTGTATGCTGAAGCTTTTAATGTTTTGAATTGCTGGATCTGCAGAGCTATACCGACAGTATACAGGGGATTATTAATGACTGCTGTCCCCCTAGGGGTCAATGAGACCTGGGAAAATTTTCTTTTTGATACTACAACTGTAAATTCACAAGACACAATAGCATTATACCTGCCTGTTACACAAAAGGAAATTGTATGTTTTTACAAAAATGATACTGTTCAGGTAGGCTAGAGTAATTGTAATGTGACTATTCCTTACAAATGTTATACCAAAGCCAATAATGCAGGTTATATATGCGATACAAACTACGACTCATATCTTGAGTTGATTCATAAGACTATTGATGAAATACAGCGTAATCCTGTTCTTTTAAAACAACTATCTATTATTGATAAGAAAATGTTTCATGCAGGGCAAGTGTATATTAATACTAAAGTAGAGAATTGTTATTTTGCTTGTGGGAAAAAGGCATACAAATGGATACCTGAGAACTGGTCCGGCAGTTGTTTTTTGGGTTACCTGGTTCCAGCCATACGACACACTGCAGTTTTGCCTCAGGGAAAAATTCAAAATGTCAGAGAGGTCACCAAGAAAACTGGAAATCCAATCAGAAGGCCTGAAAATCCAGTGGGACGAATCGAAGCAGGCTGAAGAAACCATAATTCCGTAAAGAACAAAGACAAACTGACACACATGGACTTGAGTGACACTATTATATTGTGGGCAGGTATAGCCCCTGCATATGGCGCAGTGAAATCGATTTGGGAGCTGAGAAAACTGTCCAAACTTCTTGAAGTAATGAGTAATGCAACTTTTTCTGCTCTCGAGTTAATGACTGATGAACTGAATGCTATGAGAACTATGGTGCTTCAAAACCGCATGGCTCTTGACTTCACCCTAGCGGCAAAAGGTGGTACATGCGCTTTAATAAAAGAGGAGTGCTGTTCGTATATTCCTGATAACCAGCATGAGATAAACGGCCATCTTGAGGTGATTCAGCAAGTGTCGACCATGACCAAACCAGGCCCAAACCCACTGATGGACTTTTTCCAGAATTTGTTTGGGGGGTGGGGTAGCATCCTAATGAACGTCCTGATTGCCATTTGTGCGGGATTACTCCTATTAGGAGTGTGTGTTTGTTGTGGTATTCCCTGCATGAAAAGATTGTTCAAAGATTTTATAGACATGTCAGTTTCTGAGACTTTATATCAAAGTACTGAAATTGAAGAACTGCTGAAAAATGAAACACTTTCATAAGTTTTAAACTGAATGACTCTCTTAACTGCAAATTCTGAATAGAAAGAGGTTAGGAGAAGAAGCAATTGTTTATGCTTTTGAAAATAGAATAAAAAGTATTAACAGGGGGGAAATGTTAGAAGAATATGTATTAATGTATATGTTTAGTGCTTATTAGAAGTTAAAAGGGTTAACACATTTCATTCTATTTTATGCACAGCTCAATTCTGTATGAAATTATAAGTGCTTTTCAAAATGCAGTATGCTTTCTGAAATTGCAAGTTGCTCTCTGACCTAGTATTTGCTAGCACAGCAAAATTCATGTTTATGCCTTTTGGAAATGTACTGGGAAGCAGGTGATTATCTGCTAGGTCAGGAAAATGAATGAATAGTAAATGAATAGAACAATACTGTTTTCTGTAATGTGATTGAATATGAACAATCAGCCCTGTTCGTGTTATGAGAACATGCACAGCTGCGGAAAAGAAGATGTACATCAGACAAAAGACTGCTTGAAGAAATGAGCTGTAATCTGTACTTGCTTTGTGCTCGAATTAGCCATAGTACCTTGAATGGTAACATTGCATAGAAAAAGTTGTATCTGACCGGTGGTCGTCAAGGCCATGTTGTTTTTCTTAGGAAGTTTTTTTTGTAAACTTGATATGCCAGCAGAAAATCATGGATAAACAGCTGCTGAGAAATTATATTGAAAGAACTTGTGATTTATTACGTCAGCTTAGTAGGCAATACCTTGTAAGAAATGTATAAAAGTAGTTTCACTTCCTGATTCTAGTTAGACAAACTCTGTATTAGCACATTTTTGTCTCCTTGCTGCAAGATTAAAGTGCCTTAACCTGAACCTGCCATGTGTTGATCATTTTGAAGTTATTTTTCCTTTGACAATGACTGTACAAGAAAATCTGGAAACACTGGACCTCTTCAAAATTTGTATACTGAGTGGGGGACTCAAGTGTATGCCCTATTTTATGTCATTAATGTTCAGACGAATGCTTTGGGGAGGGGAAGAGAGGGGAGAACGCTAACTGTAAGTAAAGAAAACACTTTCTTTTCTTAATAGTAGTATTGTATCTGTTTGCATGGTTTTCTTTGCATGCTGTTTTGGGGTATAATGGGGAATGTAAACAGGTGTTGTTTTTATTTTTCTCCCTTCTCTTTTTCTTCTTGTGCAGTTTTGAGAAACATAGGCAATGCAATGATTAACAAAAAAAGGAAAATGGGAGCTTGGTTAAGGGGGCATGACAGAGTTCAAATTAATCTGCTTTTTTCATTCTTGCTTCTTGGGGAAATAACTGATTAAGGACCTTTGTTTTAAAACAGAGAGCAAGTAAATGAAAAAAAAGAATATTGAATACTATAAGTTTTTTTTCTAGCACTTGCAAGTATGTATATTAAGTAGCATTTCTGCAGCTGCTCTTCATGCTGCCATGGAGACAATCTGATAGAGAAACTGGATACAGTTTGGTGGAGGGGATTGGCTGGGGGAAAAGAAGAAAAACGAACAGAGAAATTGACTAGGACATAATATTCCCTGAAAACAATCAGAGGTTTTTCCAGGTGTGACAGCTTCAAAGATAATACAAAACCAGTTAGACTTGAAGTAAAGTTCTCTCAGTTTTTTTAATGCAGTGGGGATACTAATATAAACAGTTGCATTTGTTTTTCTTGTAAACCTTTCTTCTCTCTTTTTCTTTGTCCAGTTTTGTAAAATGTAGGCACTACAATGACAAAAGTATGAGGAGGGGCAGAGATGGGGGAGAGCAGAAGGGTCTGGTTAAGACAGTATGACAAAAGAAAATCAGTGTGCTTTTTCCCATGCTTGCATAGGGAAATGACTGGTTAAAACCCTAGGCATTATCCAGTAACAAGTTTATTACAAAGAATGTAAATGAAAAAGAATATTAAATATTGTAAGGCTTTTTTTCTGATAAACAAGGTACCCTTAGCAGTTTTGTGTCTGGTTTGCATGTCACTAGAAGACAATTTGATAAAGAAAAATGGCTTGGAGAAAGTGTTTACTGAAAGCATTCAATTGTTTTCTCAACTGAGCGAGTTATCTACATATAAAAAATCAAATAGTACTTACTAATAGCACAGGCTGCACCGTGCGTCTTAGCATGACTAACCTTTCTTTTTGGTTAACTTTAGCCTGTCTGTGTAGCTATCAACTTAGAACTTATGCTCTTATTTGGGAAGCAAAACTTCAATATTTGAAGTTGTACATAGTTTTGTGTGTTAATGTAAAGTTCATAGGTTTTAGTAGGGTTTTTGTTTGGGGGGCTTGTTTCTTCTGTTTGAAGGCTTCCAAATAAACCAAAAAGTTATGTAAGATGTGACATAGGTGCAAATGGATATGACATGAAGCAACTGTATAAAAGACCAACCTGCCAAACAGTATATACGTGTAACATAAAAGTTGGAACTAGACATTTAGCAAAAGAGCAGCTATATATAAAAGGTGGTAATAATAACTATATAAGAAAATTATGCTTTCTGTAATGTCTTTCAATCTAAATGGTCTTACAGATAAATATAAAAAAGAAAGAGTAGTGAACTATATTAAAACATGTAGACTACAAATAGCTATGCTACAGGATACACACCTGGAAAGAACTGAACATGTGAATTTGATAAAGAAATGTTTTCAGGGTGGTTATTCAGACAAATATTTGAGGCAAAGGGAAAGAGGAGTACTTATATTAACTGCAAGAGGAGCTCCAATAGTGATAGAAGAGGCAAAAAAGATAATAATGGAAGATACATAGTACTAAGGGGATACTGGCTAGACAGGTTACACTGGCATGCATTGACTTCCTCCCTTAAACTGCTATAATGGAGCTTAAGGCTTAAGAAAATTCTGGGAGAAAGAATCATCTTTCATCAAAAAATATTACTTTTATGTGGAGAGTGGAATTTGGTTTGCAACAGTGAAGATGTGTCTGGGGGGGGGGGGCTAGAAGGGAAAATATAACAAGGGAGGGTAGATTTGCGAAGAAATTTATGAAAATGTTTGACATTATAGATGTGAATTCCGTACTAGGAATTCAGAGTGAATTTATATATTACTTACCGAGATATTAAAACTGGGCTAGGATAGATAGATTTTATATCTCACAGGAACATGCACATTTAATTGAAGGTCTTGAAACACACCCAATAACTATTTCAGATCATGCACCAATAATAACTAAAATAAAAATACAAGGTAATAAAATGAAAAACTGGGCTAGGCTAGATAGATTGTATATTTCACAGGAATATGTGCATTTAATTGAAGGTCTTGAAACACACCCAGTAAATATTTTGGATCATGCACCAATAATAACTAAAAAAAAAATGCAAGGTAATGAAATGAAAATAAGACACAGGTGCTTTCCCACCTACCAGCTGAAAGGAGAGGAATTTAAGGAATGGGTTGTAGAATTAATTCAAGGGCTACTAGAGAAGATAGATTTATCTTCTGAAAACATAGCTAAGGCGTGGGCTAAAATTAAAGTGTAGTCTAAAACTAGGTTGGAAATAAAAGAAAGGGAGATATGGTTAAACAGTAACAAGAATTATTTAGAGGGATTGACAAATGTTAAAGTATTTCAAAATAGGGGGAATCTCTCAGAACAAGAAAAGGAGCAACTGCAGAATGCTAAACAGAAAATAAGGGATTACCTCGATAATATGCACGAGTTTAGAAAGATTGCTGTTTAGCAACTGTTTTTTGATAATAACTCTAGAGCACATAAACTTCTAGCACAACAACTTAGGCAACAAAAAGGGGAAAGGGCAGTCATCAAGCTTAGGGAGCCTATAACAAGGAAGATAACAAGAGATCCTGTAGAAGTATTAGAAATATTTCGGAAATTTTATGAAAATTTGTATAAAACAGAGGAATATGGAAATCAAGAAAAGGTACAAATGGAAATAATTATGGAAGAATTGAATATGCCAAAGTTAGAGGTAGATGAGGCTCAATTACTAACAGGATAGGAAGGGATGAGATACAAATGGCTATGTATAACCAACCTACAGAAAAGTCGCCAGGAATAGATGGTACTCCTGCGGAAGTTTGGAAGTTAGGAAGGAAAAAACTAATAAAGAGGTGTTTCAATCAATATGGCTAAAAGAAATGGCTAACTAAAACTAAAAATTGATAGATAGAGTGTGGTTTGTGTGTGAGGAGGGAACATTTGACAATTATAACAACAGACTGATGTTCCAGAGGAAGGAGGAAGAATGTAAAGTACCATTTTTTTATTGGTGTCTTGATGCAGAGAAAGCATTTGTCAGAGTAGACTGGGACTTCATGAGCAGGGCAAAAATTAAAGTGGGGTCCCTCTATGCTAATTTTGCTTGAGAGTAGAGCGAGGGCAGGGTTGTCCGCTTCTTTCCCTTTTTTTGCATTATATTTAGAACCATTGGCAAAGAAAATAAGACTCAATAAATGTACCCACCACACACAAATTGGTCCAACAATATCCATATTTTGTGGGAAGAGAATTAAAAAAGTTTGAGAATTTTTTCTGGGAAGGGAAAGACAGCAGGGTCAAGTGGGATAAGACGATTCTACCAACAGAACAATGCTGACACAGGGAGGAAGCTTAAGAAATAAGGAGAGATTGAGATATTGGATGCAGTCTCTTAAGGAGAACAACCAAAATCATACAGAGTATTATATTCATAAACTAAGAACTAAACCAGCATGAGAATGGAGAAAAGAGATTTTGCCGATAGGGTTGACTGTGGTCAGGGATATGGATAATAGGCAAGAGTGGGCTTGAATTTATTGGAGAAAACTTGCAAATAAACCAAGGTATTGGGAGCAAATAACTAGAAAGGGAAAGGCAATAGAATGGGAAGAGGCTAAGAATTAATTTGGACTGCAGGTTAGAGATTGCCTTTCCTATCAAGGATTGATATTAGAGTATAGCCAAAGAGAAAGAAATAGGGTGTTCCTAAATGAAAGACCAGCACTGGTAGAGTTTTTAATAGACTCTAGAACATCAGCTGCCATTAAAAAAGGAATAATTAGCAAAGCATATAAAATATTGCATGATAATTTTAAGAATCAATCAGAGGATCTTAGAAAGGATTGGGAAAAGAGATTGGATAAGCAATTCACAAAGAGACAATGGGGGGTATATGTATCTCTTCCAAATATTTAACAAAGTCTTGAAGATTTAGGATCTTTGCCTGGAAATGTTTACATAAGTATTTTTACACCCCAAGTAGACTCCAGAATTTTTCCTTAGGTGGATAGCAAATGTTGGAGATGTAATGGGCAAGAAAGAGGTAGCTGGGAACATATTTTTTGGAAGTGTGAATAAGCTGGTGGACTTTTGGGATTCCCTGCAGACCGGTCTGTCAGAGATGTTGGGTGAGCAGATTGGACTGATTGGGGAGATGATTTTTTTTTTTTGAGTTATGCTACGGAATCAGAATTGCCTAGACATAGCAAAGCCTTGCTGAGTCTAATTATGGTGGCTGCCAGTAAAACAATTACTAGAAAATGGAAATCAAAGTCTAGACCAACTTTACTAGAAGTAGTGAATCTAGTAACAGAGATAAAACAACTAGAATTGGGATCTTTAGAAATGGGAAGGAGCAAACTACACAGGAAAAATGGGAATTGTGGGAACAATATATGCAGAGCAGGAACAAGGGGGAGTATCCATATTCATCAAGGGTACCCACATCTCCAGGTTAGTAGCACAGCACAAATCTTCAGAGATCATCCACGTGCAACTAACAACAGGCAAAACTGCTATTCAAATTATAGCTTGCTACAGATCACTCACCATGTCCCAGGACCTCTACTCTGCATTCCTGGAAACACTGGGAAACATAAAGGTCCTACCAAACACCGTGGCATTGGGTGATTTCAATTACCCAAACATTAACTGGGAGAACTACTCAAGTACAAACTCCCTTGCCCAACATTTCCTAGAATTTATAAACTCAAATGCCCTGGATCAACTGGTCAACACCCCCACCAGAGGTGACAACATATTGGACCTGGTCATCACCAACATGGGCGATTGGTGTTCCACACTGGAGGTCAACCCCTCACTGGTTAGATCTGACCATAAACTAATCACTCTGGATATCCACATTCCGCCACCACCCCTGGTCAAAGAAACCACTGTGAAAAACTTTTCAAAAGCAAACTTCACGTTACTTAAGACCGAGGTGGGAAGTTTCAAAGCCCCCATGCTAAAGGATAACGCTGTCCAAGCTGCAAAATCCTTTGCTAATGCACTCTACGGGCACCTACAAGAATGCATGGATCGTGCTATCCCAAACAAAACCAAGATTCACTCCTCCAAGAAAAGAAAACCAGTCTGGTGGACCCCTGCCATAAACAAGCTATACAATAGAAGGAGGAAACTAGTACAGAAAGGAGTAAAATCCCAAGAAGGGAAAACAACCCTGATCAGTATCAGCAAGAAACTACATTCCCTCATAAAATCATCCAAGGCTAGGTTCGAAAGAAAAATTGCCATGGACTCCAAAGATAACCACAAGGCATTCTTTAGCTATGTCAAGAATTTAAGTGCCAATTCTCAGATGTAGTTAGTGCAGAATGGTACAAATACACTGAACCGACTGATATAGCCAACATCCTGGCAGACAGGTTCAGTGCAAACTTCACCTCCCTCTCAGCCCAAAAGGGCCCATAACTATACTAGAGGAATGTAGTGCCCCTGAAATCACAGACACTCAGGTTAAAACAGCCCTCTCCAAAGCCAAAAACACAGCATCAATGGGACTGGATGGTGTCCCAGGCTGAGTCCTACATGAGCTCAAAGATGAACTAACCCCTCACCTAAACACACTGTTTAAACTCAGCCTCTCCACAGGCTATGTGCCTACAGAGTGATGCACAGCAACAGTTATTCTGCTCCAGAAAGGTGGAGCCACAACGGACCCCGGAAACTATCGCCCTATAAGCCTGACTAGCTTGGTCTGCAAATCTATGGAGTGCATCATCATGGATCTCATTAACAGAGGCATTGGGAACCTCCAAACACTGGACGCTACACAGTTTGGCTTTGGTAAAGGCAGATCATGCCTCCTAAACCTGGCGGACTTCTTTGAGACAGTTACCAAGGCTATAGATGAGGGAAAGGTGGTCCACACAGCCACCTAGACCTCCCAAAGGCCTTCGACACCATTCCCCACTCAGGTATTATAGACAAGCTCACCAGCCTGAACATAAATCCCTACGTCATGAGATGGGTTGCCAACTGGCTCACGGACAGAACCCACATGGTAAGAGTTGCGGGAGCTAGGTCTGACTCTAAACAGGTTACAAGTAGCATTTCCCAGGGCTCAGTCCTAGGACCTCTCCTGTTCGGCATATACTTTTCATTGGTACAGACAAGCACAGGAGGACTATGGCTGACCAAGTTCGCAGAAGACTGCAAACTAGGGGCTATAACTGACTCTCTGGCTGACACAGACAACCTCCAAAAGGGTCTCATTGAGACAGATACCTGGTGTCAAAACTAGGGTTACCATAATTCTTTGTATGTAAAAGAGGACTAAAAAAATGTGCTGCTACCAACACATATTATTTCATCCTCTTAGGTTGAAGAGCAAAAAAAAAAGGTCTTTACTCTTGTAGGACTAAAACTAAAAACCTTTTTTTATTTATTTTTTTTGATCTTCAGCCTAAGAGGACGAAATAATATGAGCTGGTGCTCTTAGTTGAAGAGCAAAAAAAAAAAAAAAAAGGTCTGTGTTTGGGGATTTTTGATTTGGCCTGTATGCCAGTAAACCAGCTAATCAAAACCTCAAAAAGAGGACCCTCTTCTGTTCAATGCAGAACATCAAGCAGTTTTGCATTGAACAGAGCTCTACTTTTTGACTGGCTCGTATACCGGTATAAGAGCCAATCAAAAACACGCACAGCGGACCCTCTTCTGTTCAGTGCGGAACATCAAGCAGTTCTGCATTGAACAGAGCTCCGTTTTTTGATTGGCTCATATACCGGTATATGAGCCAATCAAAAAAAACAAAGCGGAGACAAAACTCTGAAATAGGGATGTCTGCTTTTTGAGAATTCTGCAATTTGTCTGGGTTTTAAAACCCGGACAAATCGCAGAATTTTCAAAAAACGCCCGGACAGGAGCCCAAAAAAGAGGACGTGTCCAGGGAAACCCGGACGTATGGTAACCTTAGTTAAAACCATGCTCTCAAGCTAAATGCCAAAAAGTGCATAGTCATCCCTTTTGGAAAAAACAAAGTACCCACAAACTACCACATAGGTGGTAGTCCCCTAAATACGGAAGACGTAATAAGGGATCTGGGGACCCAAGTAGATAGTAACCTCTCCTTTGATAATCACATTGCCAAAGTGGTTAGAAAATCCTTCTATGTGGCCCACCTAATCACAAAAGGGTTTGCACCCAGATCAAAAGAGGTCACTGGGCCCCTCTATGCATCACTCATCATAGAGTACAATGCCCCATTTGGGATGTACCTTACAAGATACCTGCAACAACTGGAAAGACCACAAAAGTACCTCACCAAGAGGATCACTGGCCTCAAGTAGATGCCCTATGCAGTTCGACTGAAGAAACTCCAGCTGTACTTGGTTGCATACCGCCTTCTCAGAGGTGATCTCTGCCTGACATACAAGGCCATGTCCAACCCAGAAATGATGGACATGCTCCACCTAAAGGAAACCATAACCCCTCGAGCCACATGCTCCAGGGATCTAAACCTCACCACAACAATAAATAGGACATGCTGGAGGAATAGATTCCTGCAACAGAGACTTCCCATGCTCTGGAACAAGATTCCAATCTACATTAGGCAGAGCTCCTCGCTAACCTTCTTCAACAGAAACCTTGACGAGTGGATGGGAATCAAAGTTTACTCCAGGGATCACTTCAATGGCTCTGCTGGACAGAGGCACATGGAACTAATCTAAGGGGGCGGCGAAAGCCAACACATTCCAGCTAGGCTTATAAATGCCTTTGGGCAGATAGCCTAGTATCTACCTATGAACCTATGAACCTATAAGAGGCAGGATTTGAATGAGCTATATAATGCTTGACTGACAATGACTGGATGGTTTATAAGTGATGTATAATATTTACAACTATAGTTGTTTCAATGGTGTCTGTGATGTAAACTGTTTGTAACTAAAGTGATATCATTTTGTATGTTTTTCGTTTTTATAAATGTAAGAATACCTTTGTCATATGTGTAAATTTAATAAAGATGTTTGGGGAAAACAATTAGCCTATCTACTTACATAGAGACTGGCCTTACCCATTCAATAGTCAATAGTTACATATTACCCTTAATGAGAATAACTGGGATCATACCATAGATAATTTACAGGGACACTTGCATAGGATAAAGCTTTTAAGAGCTGTCTCTGTCCATTAGTAGTACAGGGGACAGTCCTAGGGTAAATTTTCTATTTCCCATCCACAGATCCAAGTTTCACTTGAATATGGACAGAGATGAACTTTGTTTTATCTGGATGAGGAGTCTGTTCCAGAGCAGCAGTATCCTCTGCAAGATATACCTGTCCCTCCAAACCATTCTGTTGATGTTGCAAAAGAGGTTTACAACCCTAGATCATGCATTTCTGATGCCATTTGACTTGCTGATGTGCAGTAAATCTATAAGTATTGGGTCAGAGCATGCACTCAGTATTAAACAATTTTATAAAATGTCTTTAGACCGGTAAGTAGTTTAAGGGGAGAGAATTTGTAAAATGATACTTATATGCTTATTATCAATAGCCAATGAATGGGGAGATGGAGGGAATTACGTTGTCAAAACATTGTAAGGGGCAAGCAACAACAGATACACTGGGTTTAAGAACACAACTACAACAGGCTTAGATAGATGGAAAAAATTAGACCCTTTTCTCTAAGCTGACTGGCCTGGAACTATCTTAATGCAAAGGCTAGTCCTGAAGTAGCCTGACATACGTGCAGTACATAAGAATGAAACTAGGGTTTAATACCAACAGTTAGACCACTTAAACACCTAAATGCAGTGAGGCTGTGTATTGAGATTATTAATATAGGCTTAAAGACCTTAGCTAAAGCAGATGCAGACTGTTTGGTATCACATATTGGGGCAAAACAATGTAGACTTACATGAGAATTTTGCCAGTTGCTGTCATTTGACAGTAAATATGCTTCTGTATACAGTTAACTCACTGCACACAAGTGTACATTTTGAAAATTTGGTATGACAGTACTGCACTGTAGATGGAGAGAAATAATTTCTATGTATGAAGTTTTTCAGTAGGAATATCGGAATGAGTGAACATTTTGGGGTTCAGTTGTTTCATCTACCAAAACTTAATGATACGAAAGCTCCCAGAATAATAACATGCTGTACTGGGATACCCTTTGTTTCTACTTGTAGCTAAGTAATCCAGTAACTTAACAAGGGCAATCTGTGTGCTATACCTAGGCCTGATGCTATGTGGGGTTGTTCTCAGTGGTACAGTTATAGGTTATCACAGCATTGGTGGAAGAGTGGCTTTAGTTCGTAAATTTAATATGGTGAATTAGACGACAATGGTTTGGAATTTGAGAGCCAGTACAGTACTTTTCAGGGAATTTTCTCCTTTTCTCCACTGGAGTTAAACTGTGGAGTTGGTATGTATATAATTGTGTGTGTGTGTGTGTGTGTGTGTGTGTGTGTGTGGGGGGGGTTCCCTTAAAAAAAACATTTTAGGGTTTTAAACTCACTGGTTTTCAATATTAATTTTTAAAAACTGGTGAGTTGAAGAAGTGTGCTATGGAACTTGTAGGTAAATCTGTTTTCTGCAAGTTAGGGTCCAGAAGGTAGTTTCTGAGTGGCTTATGTAGTAGAAAATCCAGTATTTTTGACAGGGGACTGAAGATAGTGATGGATCTGCAATGTTCATTTTTTTTCCTAGTTGTCACTTTTGTCTTGTAGGATTCTAGAAGTCTGCAGTGTTGAGTGTTGGTTTGTTGAATATGAAATAGTTTTCCATAGATGTTCTTATATTTTGTTATTTATTTCTAGCTTTCCTGTAAACATTATGAGATTTATGCCACCCAGGAAGTTGTAAGTTTCTGTTTACGTATAGAATCTCTGAGTGCCATACATTAGTGTACAGAAGATTTAGTCCATGTTACGGTATTATTTCATATTCTACAATTCTAGTATTTAGCATATTTGTCTAGCAGGCTTAATAACGCATACCTGAATATTCGAAGAGCAATATTGATATGCTCAGCATGGTTGAGACATCCAGCCATATGTGATTACTTGAATTAGTAGCTTATTTATTATTTATTTATAGACATTTGATTATCGGGAGACTGATTGGGGAGAAGTCTGTTTTCAGTGGAGGCCCAAGGAGAAAAGCTCTAACTTATTACAAAACATTTTAAGAAGAATAATTTTACAATCTTTAAAAATAAAACAAAAACATCTGCAGTTTAAATAATTATAACAAACTAGACATAATATACAAATATTGGTTAAGAATCAATACAATGTATATGATAATCATTTAATATTTAGAGAAACTTAACACAGTTTGCAGACAAATTAAGGATAAGTTAGTCTAATACAAATAGGAATTGCATGAATTTGACAGAAGTAAGGAAGTAAGTGAAGAAGGGAGAGTAAAGAGGTATAAGGAATGAAAAGGTACTTGTTCACATTTAGGGATATAGTTTATCCTGGTTTTGAGCAAAATTTTCAGAACAAAGCTAGCTTTTAGCTGGAAAGTCTTTCAGAGTGGTTTTGAAAGATGGCAGGGAGGGTATAGACCTGTTGGTATTTAAGAATGTTTTGTCTGCAGTTTCTTCCTATGAGGAAAAATCTACTTTAAATAATTTAGTTTCTTCTATTGTACAGACACCTGCTCGTTTACAGTGTGTGTGTATATGGTACTTCTTGATGGGCTTTGGCGACTGGTACTTTGTCAAGGAAGTTTGCCTGGCTGTGTTTTCTGAACACCCCAGATGATGTTAAAAATGAGATTTTAAATTCTCCTTTAGATAGAGATTTATTTTGTCCCCTTTGTTGCAAAAGTTATCTAAAAGTGTAATGAGAGGGGTAAGCTGATACAAGGAATCTCTTTCCATTTCTTCTAAGGGATTCTCTAACTCCTTATCTTGTTTTGGCAAAAAAAAAAAAAGACATTTAAGAAGAAATGACAAGGGGCTCCAAAATGAATCCAGGTACCCCCAAAGTCAGGGACAGTCCAAGTTAGAGTAACTATTTAAGGGACCTTGTACCCCTCTCACCCTGGCAGTCTCTTTTCCCAGTCTCTTTTCCCTTTCAGAAAGTATGAATCTCTGCTTTCTCTGTGACAACAAATAGCTTCACACAAATGGGTTATGAAGAGCATTCATCAAGCATTCAGATGGCAGTGGGAGGAAATTCCTCCATTCCAATGGGTAACCCCTCATCCACTGAACCAGACTCTTTTATTTCCACATGTCCTTCATTAAATTCTGTCCCAGGAGTGATAGAACCAGTTCCTCCTTCCCAGGCAGGAAAATGTTTTTATTCAAGGATATTTTTAGTGCTAAAGAAAGAAAGAAAATGCTTGTAGACCAGTTCTGGATCTTTCTTTCTAAACCTGGCTGTAATAGTGCCCAAGTTCAAAATGGTGTCACTTCACAACCTATTACCTCTTCTTCCTCATCCAAAATTCATAGTAACTCTAGATTTAAAGGATGCTTATAATCACATCCCTATTCATCTAGACTTCAGGCATTTCTTAAAGTTCTGTGTGTATCTGCATCACATTTTCATTTCTCTGCCAAGTGTCTAGCTTCAATTATACTTCATTGCAGGTTACAGGAGATCCACATGTTTCCATATTTAGATAACTTGCTTCACACAGGATTGTGTTCTGGGCTGACAGCTTCAGTTCAATGAGCTTTTCTTCCACAGGAAAAAATAGATTTATATCTAGATCTATTTCTAAGGTTTTCCACTCAGACTCTGTCCCTGTGAGTAGATTTTGGATCTCATGGCATTTGTGATTCTCATGATACCTCTGACAAGACTCTACATGAGAAAGATACAATGGTACCTGAAGTCTCATTGGTCCCAGCACCAACATCCTTTTTGTCCTTTCAAATCCCATGCTAGGGTTTGTCAGAAGGGAAATCATGTGATGGAGACTGCAAATAACCTTACATCTGGGTCTCCCATTCTTCCTCCTTGTTCCAAAGCAATCAGTCACCACAGATGCCTTGGACTTTGCATGTGGGTCAATTTCTGGAGGGATAAAAGTGCAAGGTGTGTGGGACACCAAGGACACATGCTAGCACAAAAATATAAAAGAGATACTTGCCCTGATCAAGGCATTGAACTTTCTGAATTATATTTGGTCCCAGGAAGCATCAAAGTCATGTGGTACAGCAACAAGCAAAGCAGAACCAGACTGTACCCCCTTTGCAGACTAGCCATGTTAGTATGGGATATAGCGTCACAGCACAGTCTCACTCTACAGGCATCATACATTCAGTCAGAGCAAAACTGTTTGGCATACAAGCTGAGCAGGACCAGGGCAGACCGTCATGAATGGAAACTAGATCAGATGGTCTTCTAAGATTTGATCCATCTGTGGGGAGTTCTTTATGCAGAACTATTTGCCTCCTGTCTGAATAATCAGCTGGCAAGTTTTTGCTCCAAGACCAATGCAAGAAGGCAAGGAATACAGATGGCTTTTTCTTTTCCTTGGATAGAAATATTCCTGTATACTTTTCCTCACTTTCCACTGATATCCAGGGTACTTCTGAAGATTCGGATGGAATCCCCCAAGATCACTCTGGTGACTCCCTTTGGGCCTGTTTCCCCCACCTTTCGGAAATAGCCAGAGGCAGATACCACAAGCTTTCTCACAGAATGTATCTACTCGCATAAAAGCAGGGATGTTTCATACACTGTGACCCCAATCAGTTTCAGTTGACTGCCTTGATGATAGATTCTTAATTCCCTTTAGGAACTTGTTTACTGAGGATGTGCAGCAGTTGTGATGTCCGCCAGTAAGCCAATAATCAAGGAGACTGAATCCTCACCACTGACACTGTAGAGGGATAGTCACATGGAACAAAAATAGATACATACATTATTTCCTGATGCAGCTCTCTGCATCAAGCACAATTTCCCTTAAGAGCACACAAGGAACACCCTTAGTCCAGGATCTGGATTTCTCTCTCTCTTTCTCCAGGCCCCCAGTAAGACTCCCCACTGGCACAGCTGCAGAGCTGAGTTCTCAGCCGAGTGTACAAGCCAAGTCCTCCAGCACCCTCTCTGTAAAACCAGTTATTTGTGTCTATGCTCCAAGCAGCTGACACATATACACACACACACACACACACACACACACACACACACACACACACACACACACACACACACACACACACACACACACACACACTGTTTGAGATTCAATTTTCACACACACACACACACACACACACACACACACACACACACACACACACACACACACACACACACACACACACACACACACCTGACACAGATTCACTAGCCATGCCCCCTTCTGCCCAGACTATAAGGTAGTTACTGCCGACAGACACTCAAAAGCCAGCTACTCAAAGGTTCTTACAAGGATACCCAATTATACTGAGTGAAATTAATACTAATACAAATGGTAGTGCTTAGACCAATGTAGTAAGGCCTTCAGGAGTGGCCACAGTGTCACTGAGTAAATATAAGTACTCTCTCAAAGGTTAAAGTATTCTCTAAAGGACCAGCTGCAATGAAAAGTTTAAATATGTTTAATAATAAATAATAAAATAACATAAAAATACAGAATATCTATTTACAATAAACATCACAGTTGCATTCACAGGAAATATTACAAAACACAGGTGAATATATTCACATAGATACAGAAAAACAGTACTTAACTAATCTCACTACATTTCCCTGACTGATCTAAAGAATTACTATTTCCTGGCCCACCTTACTAGAGCAAGGCAAGATGAAGTGGGTGAGAGATCCTTCTATGTCAGGTTTCAAAAAACAGATGGCTCTGAGACTTCAGTCTCATCTAGTATGAAAACATTATTTTTGTGATGGATTTCAGAATGATATCACACACATCTGGTCATATGACTATTGGTTCCCATACTAACCCCTTTCCTAGCAACTGATCCAGAATCTTGCACATATGTGTCAATAACACACACACACACACACACACACACACACACACACACACACACACACACACACACACACACACACACACACACACACACGCACACACACACACACAAAGTTATACTAATATCTGTTACAGCTTCTGGAAGCCATAAAACAATAAAACACTTCCACTCTTCCTATGGGAGCTAATAAACCATTATTTGGCACAGTCATTTTGTCTCTGGCTGCAATCAGAACTATAAAATACAATCTTTATGGTCTAAATTAAGTAATTTAATTTCATACTATTTTTCAAAGTTAGCTGGAGCTGAGCTTCACCTCTTCTGTTCCAGTATTCTTTGCTACAACATTAATTTCAACAGTTATAATATAGTCTAACATACAGGTGCATTTCTTTGTTGTCCAGCAGGACACACTGTTGGCACATTTTAACACAAGCAGCTTTACAAACACATTTTTCAACACAAGCATCTGTACAAATCAGTGTTATATACAAATGACATATAATGTTTTACAAAACTCCAGCTAGCTATGCTGGCATATGTTATACACCCAATGCCCTACTTCTCCTGGCATAGCTGGCAATGCCTCACATCATCACATCTCTCCCCCCTTTGAAGACAAGCTAGTTTTTGAAGTGACCCTTGAGAAATGTTGCTTGAGAGGAGTTGGTCTGTCTGGGAATACATCAACCCATATTTTGTCTTGACAGCCCATTTGCATTCACATTGCTGACCCCAGTATGGTGCTGCACTGTTATATCATATGCCTGCAACCCTAGGCTCCATTTTAATTACTTGGTATTTTGCTGGCTGGCTCTATGTAGCCATGTTAAGGGATTATGGTCTGTAATTACTGTGAATTTCCCCCCATACAGATAAGGTTGAAGTTTCTGCAGGGTCCATACTATGGCCAGACATTCGTTTTCTAAGGCTGCATAACATTCCTCCTTGGGTTGGAGTCTACGGCTGAGATGCTCTTCTCCCTGTGAGGAAACCTGACTCAATACAGCACCCACCCCATGGTTTGAAGGATCCACCTGCACAACACATGTTTTGTTGTAATCTGGACTTTCTAACACAGGGAGTCCTCCTAAAAGCCCCTTTAAGCTTTTGTAATGCCTGCTTACAGGTTGGGCTCCACACTAGCTTATCTGGCCTGTTTTTCCTCATCACGTCTGTGAGGGGAGCAGCTATTGTACTATAATTGGGAACAAACTTTCTGTAGTACCCCACTGTCCACAAGAATGCTCTCACCTGCCTTTTGGTAAAAGAGGCATGCCAGACCTGAATGGCTTCACCTTTGGCAGGTTCTGGCCTGATATTACCAGTCCCCACTCTATGTCCCAGGTAGGAGACCTCTGACATACTCACCTGACACTTACTGGGTTTGCAGTCTGCCAAGGACCTCCCAGGCATGCTGAAAGTGCTAATGGTAAGAATGGCAATATTATCCAGGTAAGCAAGGGCATAATCTCTTGCTTCTACTAGAATAAAATCTACCAGTCTCTGGAAGGTTGCTGGGGCATATTTCATAACAAAGGGCATCTTTGTGAACTCGAATAATTCAAAAGGAGTCACAAAGGCTGACCTCTCTCTAGCAAAGGGATTCAAGGGGACCTGCCAGTAGCTCTTGGTCAGAGCAATAGTGATCAGATACTTAGGCCAACCCAGCTGCTCTAAAGCTTCATCTGTCCTAAGCATGGGGTATGCATCTAACTCTGTGTGACTATTTAGTTTTCTGTAGTCCACACAGAACCTGGTGCTGTCATCTTTCTTTGGTACCGGCACCACTGGGGAGGCTCAGGGACTGTTGGACTCCTTGAATACCCCCAGTTCACACCTTTCCTGTATCTCCTCCCTCAGAGTCTGTCTGATTTGCTTAGGCACCCTGTAATGGTGCTGCATCGGACGGATACACCCAGGTTTCCCAGTGAACATGCCCCCATACTCCTGTAACACTGCTTGGATTTCTCAAACATGGGTACAGGAGAGCCACTGGGACCATCCTGGTTGCTGGTCTGAGCTGCGATTAGGGCTGAAATCATTTCCTCTTTACTCAGGCTGGTATGCACCAGTCCATTTGCTTCACACACCTTGGCCAACTGATTCTTTGTCAGCTTACCATAATGCTCTGCTGACATCTTTGCCTGCTTTCCCTTACTAAACCAAACTAACAAAAAATAAATAAATACTGTTGTGAAAATGAAACATATGTTTACCTTGTGGCGGATGAGAATACAGACACATTCAGTGACAACTACCCTAAGGCTATAGAAGTTTGATTAATATCATACCATTGCTACCAATATGTGATGTCCCCTCTCTGTGCCTGAATCTTCACCATTGACACTGTGGAGGGACTTTCACTTAGAGCAGACATAGGTACACATAATAATTCCAGATGCAGCTCTTTGCATCAAGCACAATTTCCCATAACAGCACACAGGGAACACCCTCAGTCTGGGGTCTGGATTTCTCTTTCTCTCTCTCTCTCTCTCTCTCTCTCTTCAGGGCCCCAATAAGACTCCCCACTGGCACAGCTGTAGAGTTGTGTCCTCAGCCGAATGCCCAAGTAAAGTCCTCCAGCACCCTCTCTATGAAATCAGAGCTTTGTGTCCATGCTCCAAGCAGTTGACAAACACACTCTTTGAGATTTGATTTACACACACACACACACACACACACTACACACATACACACACACCTGGGAAAGGCTGGCAAAGATTTACAGGCTATGCCCCCTTCTGCCCAGACTATAAGGTAGTTACTGCCATCAGACACTACAAAGCCAGCTATTTAAAGGCTCTTACATGGGTACCCAGTTAAACTGAGTGAAATTAATATTAATACAAATGACAGTGTTTTGACCAATGCAGCAATGTTTTCAGGAGTGGCCACAGTGTCACTGAGTAAATATAAGTAATCTCAAAGGTCAAAATATTCTCTTAAGGACCAGCCATAATGAAAAGTTTAAATATATTTAATAATAAATAATAAAAGAACGAGAAAATATGGAACATCTATTTACATTAAACACCAGAGTTATAATCACAGGAAATATTAAAATAACACAGATGAATAGATTCACACAGGTACAGAAAAACAGTACTTAACTAATCTCACTTTATTTTTCTGACTGATCTAAAAAATTACTATTCACTGGTCTACTTAATAGAGCAAAGCAAGAGGAAGTGAATGAGAGATCCTTCTATGTCAGGTTCCAAAAAACAAACTGCTATGACACTTCAGTCTCATCTAGTATTAAAATATTATTTTTGTGATGGATTACGGAATGACATTGCACACATATCCAGTCATCTGACTTCTGTTTCCCATACTACCCCCTTTCTTAGCAACTGACCCAGAATTTTACACATATATGTCAACAATACACATACATAGAGCTCTGCTGAGATCTGTTGCAGTTTCTGAAAGTCATAAAACTATAAAACACTTCCACTCTTCATACAGGAGCTAATAAACCATTATCTGGTACAAACATTTCATCTCTGGCTGCAATCAGAACTATAAAATACAATCTTTATGGCCTAAATTAAGTAATTTAATTTCATACTATTTTTCAAAGTTAGCTGGAGCTGAGCTTAACCTACTCGTCCAGTATTCTCTGTTACAATATTAATTTCAACAGTTATAATATAGTCTGACATACATGTGTATTTCTTTGTTGTCCACAGGACACACTTGGTGCATTTTAACACAAGCAGCTTTACAAATACAGTTTTCAACACAAGCATGTGTACAAATCATTTGATATGCCAGCATATGTTACACATCCACTGCCCTAGTTCTCCTGGCATAGCTGACAATACTTCACATAATTACATCAAGTACTAATGGAGCCAACAGATCCTGCTACTAGAGAAGCATATATTATCAAAAAGAAAAGGTTTTGTTGTTGATGCCAACAACATAACCAGTACCCATTCAGGGCTAGTTGTTCTCTGGTTTTTCCAAATTGTGTGAGTTACTATCCTATGGCCTTTCTTACTCCTCCATCAAGCTTAATTTATTGGCCATTTCAATGTGTCTGCCCATGGATCCTCCTCTTTCAAGGCATTCTCGTGTAATTTTTTTTGAAAGGGGTTTTGCATAAGAAGCCTCAGAGAAAACTAGTGGTCCCTCCTTGGGATCTTAATTTTGTGTTAGAGAATTTAACAATTGCTCCATTTGAACCAGTTAACTTGGCTGAGTTGAGGTTCTTAATATGGAAAACAGTTTTATTCATTGCTCTGACCTCTGCAAGAAAGGTATCTGAGTTGTAAGCTCTTATGGTGTGTCGACCTTACCTCATTTTCCACAGGGACAGGGTTTCTTTCTAAGCTAATCCTTCTTTTATGCATGAAGTGGTATATGAGTTTACTTTAAGCCAAACTATCCACCTCTCCATTTTATTTCCTGAACTTAAAAATGAGGGAGGAAGGCATCTTCATACCTTGGTTGCCCATTGACAACTCTGGTACTGTTTTGACACAACTAAATCTTTCAGATCTTCTGACCAATTCCTTCATTTCTTATGAAGGTAAGAAGACTGGACAACTTGTGTTAAAGCAGACTATTTCCAAATGGTTGTCTAAAGCTTATTATACTCACCCCAACAAAACTATTTCAGGCAGGGTCATGGCCCACTCTGTCAGGACCTTGGCTTCATCTATGGCTTTTTGGAAAGAGTTAGATTCTAGAAGTATTCTAGAAGCAGCAACTTGGTCCTCTGTACATACTTTAACAAAGCATTCTCACCTTGATTCCTTCTCTAGGTCTAGATCATGCTTTGCCAGACCATTCTCCAGGGGCTCCTGGACTCTTCTTCTACCTCCCAAAATTTGTAAGCTATGGTAATCTACCTGTATAGCTTAGGCTACTGCAGCAGTGATCAATATAAAGAACACAGTACAGTTGTGGAAGTAAACTTACCATAACAGCAGATGTTCAAATGATCACTGCTACAGTAATCACTCCCTCTCTCCAATGTCCTTGTTTCTTGGTGTGTTGTTTTTGTCAGGGTGTGGACTTTTATTTTCTTTTGTTCCTAGCATTGCCCTTTCAGGACTTAGCTTCCCTCTAACTGTTGGCATGAAAGGTCTGGCGGGGGGGGGGGGGTTGGTGCCCAAACCTGTCTTATTAGTCAGCTCAGCTTGAGCTGACTAAAGGTTTGGCATGTGGAAGGTGCCCTGCAGCTTTGAAAGCTAGCCAGCAGTTGTATTCTTTCAGAATATAACCCATATAGCTAATATGGCATTGATTGTTCAAATATCTACTGTTAGTTGCAGTAAGTTTAATTACACAACTGTACTTTCTTACCCCCCCCCCCCATAAGAATGCATATCAAGTTACAAAGGACAAACTCTTGCAAGCTTTCTTACTCAAAAGGAATTTATATTATATTTGGAGTGAAAAGAATTTGTCTGAATGTGTTTGCACTCATATTTCTCATACAGTTAAATTATCCTCCAGTATTGATTTTTTTCTCTCTGCATATGATGCATTAAATTATAGAGAAATTGCTTCTTCTGCTGTTTGTCCCTTTTCTGGTCATTTGACAGATAGTTTTTGGTATGGTTTGTGTTATACCACAAATACATATTGCAAAAAATAATTGTTCAATTCAAGATACTTTTGTGATGAGATCAGTAGTAGCATTAAGGAATCTTGGAGTATTAACTGTAATACTATTACTTACTTTAAATAAATGGGTTGCTTTTAAGGCCACAATCTATTTTTCAATTAAGTACTTGCAGATTTCGATAAAAGTTATTACAACCTCAAATGTAATTATGAGATAAGCAGTTCCAAATTTTATGTAACTGAATAGCTTTTAATTACAATCAATGTATTGCTTTGGAAAAAAAATTAGGGGCGATGGAATAAAATGTGAGGGATTATTTATAAATGCTGGCCCAAAGGAATGTTTTAAAAATGCATATTTAGGCAAGGATAAAATTGGTTATGTTCTGTCAGCAGTGTACTTTTATTCCTATTAATAGTATCAAAAAATAATGAAATCTGATAGAATTGAGACTACTAAGCAAAATTAGATTAATGGGAAACCAGTCCATTATTTTACTGAAATGTACAATGCTTTGTGACAACAATATAGCAGAATAATTAAAGAGTGTCTTATTAATACCACTCCTAAAGCCTTTAATGATTTTTATATCTCCGCTCAAGATATATTACATCATATATCTACATTAAAAAAAAATAAAGGGCCAGGGTTGGACACATCTGTAACTGAGTTCTGTACCAATTTAACAATATTTTAGTTCCTTATGTGTTATAATCAGGGACCAGTTGCCATAATGGCTAAGGTCTTTGCCTCCCATGCACAAGGTACAAGGTTCAATCCTGACCTCCAGCCAATGTCTGTTTGGAGTTTCATGTTTGGCATCCTCCCACCTCCGAAAAACATTCTGAATGTTTCACCTCAAACTCATGAATGAATGGAGCTGTGGGCAGCAGCACAGACTCTACATGCTGTCCTATAAGGAGAAAAGATGTATAGACCAACTGCTTTGGACATCTACTGTGGTGCACATCCTCAAGACTGTAGAACACAGACTGACTGCATGCCATACAGAGGTAGTCACTCGATGGAGTAAAATATGGCTCTAGGTGATTTGGTTGTATGGGTATAGGTATTTGCCAGTGATAAGTGGGGTGAGACCTGGCTTACTCTGATCTACATCAGGGACTCCACCAAGGCTAACAGTGGGAGGGGTGTATGCACCCACCATAAAGCCCAGCAGCCCTGGGCAATAGTACTGTTGAATGAAAGCTGGATATAAAACCAGTCAACCTGCCAAACATGAATTAAGAATTGCTACTCTGACAGGATGGAACTTGGAAGTAGATGACATGATGGTTCAGTGGTGGCTGGACATCTTGTGTATCCAGGGTGGGCAATGCAGCAAAGCTACTTGGCTTGGGATTCACAGTCTACTACTTGGGAGGAGGGCAGGCTAGAAATGGTAGAAATGGTGTATGTGCAAACTGTGGTGAGACAGAGGCCTTCAGAAGGCAGTGACGGATGCCATTAGAATTAGTGACAGACTCATGGTAATTAGACACCAGCTTGATGATAGGAGAAGAGTACATTCAGACAGCAGTTGCAGGACCTACTAGATAAAGCAGGACAACAGGAATTGGTGTTGATAATGGGTGACCTTAATGCACATATAGGGACAGACAGAACAGGATATCAGGACTGCCTAGGTCCACATGGATGGGGGCAACAGGAATAAAGAAGGAGAGTCCATTCTAGACATCTGTCTGGCAAATGGCTTGATAGTATGGTTCAGAAAGAGAGACAGTCACAAGATCACATACAAGACTGGCCAACATGCAACTCAGGTAGACTTTCTCCTAACATGGAAAAGGCACTGGTGTAAAATCAGTGATTGCAAAGTCATTCTCAGTGAAACAGTTGGCCCACAGCATAAACCACTGGCTGCCACAATCAGCTGCAAGCAGTGGTCAGAGAAGGCTCTAACATCAACAGAGACCAGGCTGAAGACCTGGAAGTAGACTGGAGAGAAAGCACAACAGTTCATGGAATTAATCAGGAAGAAGAGTAAACAGGGAGAGATGGAGAAAAATAGCAACACCTCAAAACAGCATGTGACAGGTCCGCTATGCAGATGAGCCGAGTATAGAAACAAGGTATATAAGGAAAGCTGGTGGTGGAATGCAGAAGTCCAGGAAGTCAATGAAAGAAATAAGGAGTTCAGAAAAAAGTGGGAAATAGAAAAGATGGACCAGGGTAGGAAGGAGTACTGGTTTGCTAATGAAGATGCTAAGAAAGGAGTTGCAATAGCAAACAATAGGGCATCAGAAGCACTCTACCAGCTTCTGGAAAGTGACTCAGAAGGTGGCACAAAGACATTTTTTCAGGTTGCAAGGCAAAGACAGAAACATAAAGAAAATAGTCAGGCACCCTTCATAAGGGATGCCAGCAACAACCTGCTTACTAGTCCACAAGATATCAAAGGCAGATGGAAGGAGTACTTCTACCAGCTTCTGAATGAAGAAAACTCTACAGAAGCTGTGCTACCCAAGACACAGCCAAAGATGAAAGAAGAAAAGGAGCCCACCACAGAAGAAGAAGATCACTAAGGAAAACAAAGTCAGGGAAAGATGAGGTCAAAGCAGATACGATAAAGATGGTGGGTGAGATAGGGGAGAAATGGCTCCTGAGGGTACTCATAGCAATGTGGAAAGAAAGGTGCATCTCAGATGACTGGAGAATAAGCATAAGCGGTCATTCACAACTGTGGGCAGTACAGAGATATCAAACTCCTGTCATATTGCATGAAGAGGGTGGCTGATAAATGGATATATAGAGTAGTAGAAAGTAAGATGGGAGATGAGCAGTTTGGATTCAGATCAGGATGTAGCTCAATTGACCCAATGCTTGTAGTGAGATAGATAGTTGAGAAGAAGCTACAGATGAGGAAATAGTCCAATTGGGTGTTTCTAGACTTTGAGAAAGCATATAACAAGGTCCCAAGAAAGCTGATTTGGGAAGTTCTCTGGTGGTTCAAAGTCCCAGAAACATTGGTAGAATTAGTGCAGGCAATGTACAAAGACCCAATGACTCAAGTACGAATAGCATTCGGTCTCACAGAAGGGTTCCCAGTGGGAGTGGGTGTGCATTAGGGTTCAGCTCAGAGCCCACTTCTGTTCATACTGGTGATAGATTACATTAGCAAACAGGCTGGAGGGGACAGATTAACAAAGTTACTATATGCAGCTGAAGTGGTATTATAGGAAGACTCTGTGCATGAACTTCATCAAAGGATAGGGGAATGGAATGCAAAACTGGAGGCACATGGGATGAAACTGAGTACAGATAAGACGATGGTAGCTGTAGCAAATTGGGGAAATTCGAAGAAGCTGAGAACTGAGACAGAAGGGAAGATAGTGGAACAGGTTAACGGCTTCAAGTATCTGGGAAGGGTGGTTGATGAGAAGGGAAGTCTGAGTGAAGAGGTGAAAGCTAGAATCAGAGGGGCTGCAGCCAAGTGGCATAGAGTGTCAGGTGTAGTGTATGGCAGAAGAATGCCAAAGAAGCTGGTCTGACCAGTACTACTGTATGGTAAAGAAACCTGGGCAGTAAAGGCAAAGTAGTTGAGGAAGCTAGAGGTGATGGAAATTAAGTGCCTGTGATGGGTGGTAGGATGCACACTGTGGGACAGACCAAGAAATTAAGGCATAACAGCAGAAGCCAAAGTAACTCCAATTGCATAAATTATCAAAGAGAACAGATTATAGTGGTTTAGGCACATGTTTAGAAAGGCAGAAGACAATCTGGTGAAGAAAATTTGGGACAGACAGGAAAAAGGCAAAAGGAAACAAGGGCATTGAGCAAAGAGGTGGATGGATTGTGTGAGAGAAGATGGCGATATTTAACATGACACCCCGATCCCATATAGAAAATGGGAAAAAAGGCATTGATGATGATCACAAGTGACCGACTTTCTAATGTGCAACCCCTAATGTGTGATTCTATGGTTTTGTGTTTAAAGACTGAGTTTGTGGTATCCTGGGGATTTCTCTATTCACCATTTCACAAAGATGTCAGTGTTACTTTATATAAGTAATAAGAATGTTGGAGGCTTTTTCCTTTGGTTTACGAATAGCAGTTGTGTTTCCTTTTTATTACTGTACTCTCTTGTGATCACACAGCTGAATGTCAATCATGAGAGTCACATTTTAATTATGGAACATGTGAAGGTCTGCTGATTATCACATTTCTTGTGTATGTAGGTTTTTTAAGTAGCTGTATCTAATGAGATGCTAGAGTTACTTTTTTGCTTCTGTTAGGGGCACTGTTAGAGGTATAGCTCCTCTTCCTTTTATTACTGGTGGCTGATTAGGGTAGAGCATGGGTTTTGTTGAAGTTTCTACAAGTATGATAACACCACCAACTCATCTGCCTTCTCCATCCTTTTTAAAGTCAGTGCTGCTTGATAAGGTGCTTTCCTGGTCTTGATTATGTAGCTTGAGCCAAAATGCTGATATTTCTGATAAATTTGATTTGATAGTTGAGTCTCACAGTTGAAATTGTGGGATTTTAGTGCACGTCTCTAGCAGTTAAAGTGAACTATTTTCAGGCCTTTATGTTGTTTTAGTAGTAGTGAAGGTTCCTTATTTCTTGATATTTTATTGTTTTTGGATCCTTGGTTGAGTTCTATGTCCTCTAAATAACTCAAAAAGTAATAGAACAGTGGTAATTATTGTGTGTGTGTGTGTGTGTGTGTGTGTGTGTGTGTGTGTGTGTGTGTGTGTGTGTGTGTGTGTGTGTGTGTGTGTGTGTGAATTATTTTACTGATGTTTGCTATATAGTCACCTAATTATGTTTTTCTTTTCTTAGTAGAAGGAGTGGATGCTATGGGCACTGCAAAAGTTATTTATGCATAATAATTACTGTATTTCATTTGTTTTTTAAACTTATGTGCTATTTTGTGGCATAACTTTGACATAAAGTATAATTTACTGATACTGTGAAGATAAATAGTGCAAGTATGGAGGCTAAGATAATTTGAACTATGCATTTTACATTGTTATGATATAGGGTTATCATTATGGACCAAGTAGTATGATTGCTAGTATAGCAATATTGACAATAATATTGGTAAGGTTCTTTAAGGGGAAATGGGGTGAGATATCTGTATCTATAAATTTATTAGTAGACATGGTGGCTGGGGATGGAGGTGGTAGTGGAGCAAAGTGAGCCACCCATCCAGGGAGAGTGAATCGAGCTGTGTATGCACAGTACCAGAACCACTGAATGCATCAAATGGTAAGGCACAGTACTTATTGTAAGTCTTATGTTCATACTAGTACATTTCACTGCTGATTCATGTGTTTAATTAATGAACATCAGTTGTTAGATAAATATTGCAGCCTGGAGTACCTGTGTGTAAATGTACAATAGTAGTGTTCGTTGCTACTTGTTGTAAAATGTAGAACAGTATAGCAGAGTGTGCTCCGTTCAACACCAGACAGAAAGTAGGCCGGTCTCAACAAGGACTAAAGTGTCAAATAATTCTGAATGTTTATGACATTAGTGAATGTCCACCCCTGCAAAATCATACCTTATCACTGAAGAAAATTTATTTTAGTCTGTTATTATTATTATTGCCTTCTGCACCATCCCACTTCATCCTTTCACTGCACAATTATCCTTCCAACCTGCTGTTTCATACTGAGCTTGAAAAGTATTTTCTTTCATGGGCCAAAAGCAAAAATTTAAGCCCTCTCAAAGTACCTGAATCTGATGAAATCACATTTTGCAACAAATGTAATACCTCAGTGACAATGATAGTTCCTTTCCTTAAAATTCTTCATCTAGTCCAGTTTTTCATTCCACCATCTGAGGGACTGTTTCTCATGAGCTATGATAATGTTATTTCTCAGCTGTGTTCCACAAGTTTATTCTGTATTATAATCGGTGAATCATTTTTCAGGATCCAACTACAAGATTATTGTGCCATAGTTAAAATGTGGGCTGTGAAGAAAAACTGTTTCATATTCTGGTCCATAATAATGGAAAACTGACAACATGATCATCCCCCATGTTTAATTTGATGGCATTGTGCATGTAACATACCGCAATTTGATCATTTTGGGCCTGTGTTTTAAAATATGATAAACTAGTCACCTACCTCACTAATCTGCCATAATCATTGTGCCTTTTTGTCTCAAAGATAGTTTTCCATTAGAACATCAAAATCAAAATTTACTGCATAACTGCATCTTTAGTCTAAAATTATTCATAACATATCTCTCAGCTGTCCAGATTTTAACAGAATGTCCAGATTTTTGCCTCATATTTTGGTCTGTTTCTCATAAAATTTGTGTTTTTATTGATAAATCACTAAGGACTGAAGTCACTAAATTATCATATACATTTTAGTTTCAGACTTCATATACTTCATTTTAAAACACAACATATTATTCTAGTAACTTTCTAAGCTTACAAGAGCACTATTTTAAAAAAGTGTCCCTGATTTTGGGCTTTCATGAAGGAAAAAGCTCAGAGGAATTCCAAGATTGCTGTACGTTGTGTAACAGCTTAATTCTAGCTCTCCTAGTGTGAAAACAGAAACTTAGCAGAGAAAGCCAGTGGACCTAGATTTCTGGGTAAATTTTAGTAACTGGCTAGTAAGTTCACTGGCCACTGGCTGTAAGTTCACTGCCTGGACAAAGAAATACAGAGGACCTGAAGAAAAATCAGCTACAAAAGGCAACGAAAAAACACTGACTGGAAAAAGTACTACAGCTGATCAGCAAAAAGCAGTGCAAGCTCCAGACATGACTTCCAATAACCTAGAGGAAAATACAAGGCAAGTGCACACAGACCTGACTAAAATAAATGAAACACTAATGGATTATATAAACTTAAACAATACAAGGCTGAAAAAAAATGGAAAAAACTTTAAACAAACATTCGGATAAGGTGATAAAACTGCAAAACTCAGAGGTTAAAATGGGGAAAAAGCTGGCTGAATATGAAGCTGCACAAGAAGAGATGTTTAAAAAATAATAGAATTAGAGGATAGAGCAAGTAGGGAAAACTTGACAATTTCTGCAGTACCTGAGAAGCTGAAAGGAACAGATTGTATTAATTTTATGAAAGCACAAAATAGCAACTGGACTGGTATTCCACAACAGGAATTGTTAATTGAAAGGGCACACTGTGTGTATGCTCCAAACCAAGCAAAGAGAAAACAACCTAGACCTTTAATAGTAAATATGTCATCTTCCAGCAGAAGGAGTTGATTCTGACAAAACTGTGGCAGAAGGACAAAGTACTAAAAGTGGCAGAAAGCAGAGTGTGGAGAATGACTACTCAATGTACACCAGGCAGAAGAAGAGTAAATGTATTCTACTCAATGTACACCAGGCAGAAGAAGAGTAAATTTATTCCATTATTCAGGGAATGTTGAATCCGCGGTGGTGGTGCTGCGGTAGAGTTGTCGCCTCACAGCAAGACGTTGTCCCATTCGATTCTCAGAGCGCCTACTGTGGAGATATGCATGAATGGGTGTACCTTGCATTAGGGCCGGCAACTCAGCATGTAAAAATCAACTGCCAATCATTAGCGGACCGGAGTTCTGCTGTGGCGACCCCTAACCGGAAAAAGCCGAAAGATACAACATTCAGGGAATGTTGAGAAGCAGGCATGAGATTCAAACTGTTGTACACAGTTATATATTTTTCTAGAAGGAACAAAATATTTTTTTGATGAAGTGCATTTTAACAAAGAAATACAAATGTTTGTCCAGCAAAACGTGAGCTGTGAAACAGAAGGAGATTCTCCTTCTTGTTCTTCTGGTAATAAAGATCACAGAGAGACTGGGCCAGTGAAACTGTTTCCAGTGTTTCAATGGAAAATGCATGAGAGGGGGAAAAAAGCACAAGAGTTGACTAGAAGAATTGGGAGTACATTTTAAATAAAGAAGAGGCAGGGTATGGGAGATGGAGATTAATAGGAATAGAACAAGAAAATCTGGAAATACTGGACTTTCTTGGACTTTGTTAAACATGTAAGGGACTCTAAAGTATATGCCCTGCTTCATGTCATTAACGTTTAGAAAATAAAATCAGTAACTTGGAAACTGACAAATGTGGGATTACAAAACAATAATTATATTTGTGAAACATGACAGAACAAGAAAATCTGGAAATATTGGAAGTTTTTGGACTTTGTCAAACTTGTAGGAGACTCCAAAGCATATGCCCTACTTCATGTAATACATGTGCAGAAAAATAATTAGGAGAGGGGAAGAGGAGGGAGAAATCTAACTGTAAGTAAAAACATTTTTTTCTTAATATCACTATTTAAATAGTGCATGATTTTCTTTGCATGTTATAAAGTAATGTTTTCAGTTATTTTTAATTGTAATGGGGACACTCATATAAATAGGTGCTCCTGTTCTTTTTCTTTTTTTTTTTTCTTTCTCCCTTCTTCTCTCCTTCTCCTTGTTCAGTTTTAAGAAATCTAAGCACTGGAATGTAAACAAAAATGTGGTTAAAACAACATTCTCCCCATCCAAGTGAAGCAGACTTCCTCCCTAAACCAATTCAACTGTAACTTGGACAACTGGATGGGGAACAGGAAAATCATCCCTGGTTTGGCACCTACATCTGTAATAGATACAGGCCCCCAGTAAATGTTCCATCTTCCAAGCCCCTGCTTACACTTATCAAGGGGATGAGAACTTGTCAAGAGATTTTAGATGCATGGCAAGGCTTAAAAGGCTTATGTGGTCATCAACCTAGTAAATACCTATGAACCTATGTGAATGGAGGATTAAGTAGCCACCTTGGTAATGTTCTGAATGCCTGAAAAAAATCTGTTGAAGTAGCCACTATATATATATAGGAGGATGGGCATTATTAGGACAAAATGTCTTCATTTGGAAGCTGTTTGTTGACTGGCCTGATATTTCCCCCTGGATAAAGGACATAAACAGTTGTTCTGCCTGTCTAAAGTGCCTGATTCTGTCTATATAATAATTGAGTATTCTGGCTTGGGAAAGAAGACTAGTAGTTGAACTGCCTAGTTCACAATAATCTTTGAGACCAACTTTGACAGGAAAAAAAGGATTAGATCTGAGGCTCACTCTATCCTTCTGGAAGATTGTGAAGTGATATTTGCACATTATGGCCTGGAACTCTGAACACCTCTTATCTTAGTTAACATCTACTAGAAGTGCCGTTCCTGATAGGAGCAGGGGCTGCTGTCTCAAATGGATTCATGATCAGGTTTTTCTCAGATGAAACAGAGGCCCCAAAGAAGCGGGATAAACAACTACTTTTTCATGGATGCATCATGAATAATACATGCAGAGATATCAGAAACATATACATTAATTGAAATGGGCAGTTCTGAAAAAAAAAATCCAAGAGATAAGAGAGTACTAATGACAGCCCTGCAGAGAGGGGATTCTGGTAATTCTTGGTGCATCAAATGGAGAATCCTCTCCATTTTGCCAGATATGGCTTCCTTTTGTTATGTTTCATGTATTCTGTCATTATATTTAAGAAGTTCTTGTAAAATAGGCAGTTGAAAGGAATGAGAGTCAGATTATTCATGGAATCTTTATGAGGCCCTAGAGATTTGGCTGCACCAGTGATTTTGCCTTCTGGTTCAGTAGGTCTGTTAATAAAGGTAGAAAGTATTAAAGTTTCTTCCCCAGCCAAAAGGAAGAATGAGGTTTGTCTGACCAGAACAGAAGGGGGTCAACAGAAACATCCTGAATCTCTCCACACTCATCTTTTGCAGTATTGTGTTTAGCAAATGAGTTGGGAGGTATGTACAGAAGGAATTATTGCTCCATGGGAAAGAGAAGCATCCACTACCCATGTTGTCCTGCATAAAAATCATGTAAAAAAACTTTGAGAGTTGATGGCTGTCTGTGGATTCAAACAAGTCTGCCTCTAGCATCCCTCATTTTTCTTTAAGCCTTTTGAAGAGGACTCTATTCAAATGCCACTCATGAATCCTGGTCAGCAGTCTGCTAAGGTTATCTGTTTTGAAGGTAAAAGTGGTTATTTTCTTATTTGTTTATTTACCACACATACTCTTTTCTCCCATCTCCCCAGTATATGCAGTAGGTGAAGTTGCATTCTCCAAACTGCCTGTAGGTGGTTATATAATATGTGAATCAGCTTATGTGTCTGTGTGTGAGCTCTCCAGCTCACACATGTGCGTGTGTGTGTGTGTGTGTGTGTGTGTGTGTGTGTGTGTACGTGGACCTGTTTCTATAGGTGTGTGGATTCATGGTCTGTGACTGACTGGTGCCCTGTCTAGAAAATGGTTTCAGCTCCTTGCATGCGCAGGTTACTGTTATAGGCTCCAGCATCCCTGGAACTCTACAAAAGGATAAAGTGGTTTACTGGGACATGGATGAATGGACAGATGGACAGTTGTAGAGATGTCTGTGTTTAACATCAAGACTCCTGGTTACCAAACTGGTTTGAAGGAGTTGAGAGCCAGGATCACTACCAAGCATTTCTGTAACACAAATATGTGTTTTTCCCTGTCTGGGAGATCCTAGACCCTTCAACTTGAGTTTGCTGGTATTTGCCTCTACACCTTTTTAGATGCATCTGTTTCTGACTGTGAGCAAAAGGTTAAAAATGTATCCCCATATTTTCCTTGACTTAAGTAGTCCACCTTGCAGATTCCTACTGATTTCATGGTGGGATTGGTAGAGTCTTGTCTGGGGGAGAGTGAATGTTGCTTCATTTGGTTTTCAGCTATCACTGCATTTTCCACCTCCTGCTCACAGCCATAAGCAGGTGCATCAGACAAGGCATGGTGGGGCAAATATCTGGAGAGGCATTTCTAAAGGCAAATGGCATCTATAGCTACCCATACTAGGACAGCTGCCTTCTACAGGCTGAGTCCATGAAGAAAGTGCGGGGAAAGCCCCAGTTCATCTTCAATCTCCAAAATGTAGAGTTCTTCCTGAACCTTCTCAAGTCACAGTTTGATATCCAGCAATCTAATGTATTGTTAGAAGACAGTCTGAACACAGTGTTAGCCAGGTTCTACTACCATCAGAAAAGGTCAACCTACACAGGGGCCTTTTTTCTGCATCAGACATAGACAATGACCAAGACAGAAAGAAATTTTCTCAGAGCCCTGTGATTTATAGTATTTATTAGCTTCTTGCAGGCAGCCGGCCAGGTATGGGTAGCAATAGATGTCCTTTGTCTTTAGAAATATGACTTCAGGTGCCAGCCATTTTGTGAATGGCCTGGGAGTGGTGGAGAACGCAAAGGACAAGGATGTAAATTGGAAGCAGTAGCTGCCTTCCAAAAACTTCAGTTGTCTCCTATGCTTCCTGCATTACAGAAACATGCAGTAGACATCGTTGAGTTCCAAACTGACCATGAATGCACCAGTCATTAATAAGGGTAAAATAGACTGCAAGGTATCATTTTAAAATGCAGTACCCTTAAAATAGGTTTACTTTTAAGAGGTCCAGTTGAGCTCTTTTATGTAACAAGAAGAGTTAGGAGTAAAAGTCCTTCCATTATTTCTTCTGGAAATCCTTTCCGTAATTAAGTGAGTTGATCAAAGACAGGTAAAACCACCTCCAACTCATCCACTGGGATAGGAGTCATCCCATGAAAGGAGGAAAAATCTTGACGCCCGTTCTGTAACCTGAAGAGATGATGTCCAAAAACTAAGTGTTTGAGATAATCATTGTTTGATTCTCTCTTAAAAAAGTTAGTTGACCTCCTGACTGGTGGCTAGGTGATACTGGACAAGGGGAGGATAGAGGTAGGTTTCCACAGCAGAATCAGGATGGAATGGATGGACATTTTCTCTGTCCCATTTCTCCCGTATGTTGAAAGTCTCTGGGTTTCTTTTTTCTAATTAAAAACAAACAAAAAAGCAATGAAGATCTTTCTTTCTCCATTGCTTCCTTTACACAGCACTGATGTACTGCATAAGCGTGGGAACAAAAGTCCCACATACATCCACAGTACATCAGGAAAGCCCCAGGATACTGGGGAAAAATGCCGAAGAGCATATGATTCTAGATGATGTATATAACGTCTTTTTTTTTTTTTTTTCCATTTGTGTGTTCCAGCTAACCATCAACTTCCTGGTTACACCATTTCACCTTAGGAGTGTCTGGTACTATCCCCCAGGGCTGGGACCACCAAATGATTGGTTTGGCATGGGAAGTGGAGTATAGCAGCCTTCATTCTCACACGTACTGATCCTGCATGCCAGGGGATTTTTTTTTTGGTATGCCAAAATTGGGATTAGCTGGTAATGATACATGCATCACTACATATAACATCAGTTTGCTTTAGCCTTTCCCCGATGATGTAGTTTTACCAGCAAATCTGCCTTGTGACATTGTCACATCTCCATCACCAGATATGTACCTTCATTACAAACAGAAACAGCTCCTTCCCTCCTGCCGGGAATTGTGAGCTGATAAAGTTTCTCTATCCAATCCCCCTCCCCTGCTACGTGATCCTCCAAGCCATTAGCTTATAGCGGTTCACAGATTCATAATTTCATACATAAGTACTAGGCAAGCAATCTGCAGACCATTACAAGCCTAGCCAAAAAAATATTCAAATGCTCCCACCAGTCTCAAGGAGGGCAAAACAAGACTGACTGGGGGAGAATTAGAGGCTTCCCATCCCATTATCTAGGTTAACCTTGAAGGTGTCACATGTGCACTACTCTGCGTGATATGTAGCATAATGTTGATCCAAGTTTGTTTGTTCGGCTTGTCTTGCTCATAGTTAGGGCTCCATACCTTTAAGCCACGGAGCTGGGATAATGTAAATTAATTCTGATTAGTGGTTTAAAAATGGAAGGATTTTTTAAATGTTAAAGAAAATTTCTAAAAAAAAAAAAGAAGAAAAAAAAAAAAGAAAAACAACAATGCCTAAACTGGTGAGAATAAACATAGGTTACAGAGTCTAGTAGGTTTCTTGTGATCTGTTGAATCTCTTTGAAGCAAAATTCCATGACTAAACATTCTGACAGTATTTTGTTGAATTCTTATGGTACTTTGAATGCATCTATTGAAAAAAATGGCAAACTTGAAACATTACACTTACCTTACGGAGGCTGTATAGAAAACAATTTCAGTATTAAAGTTTTAAAATTGTATCTAGTCAATCACAAACAATTTAAATGAATCATAACTTTAAAGCAAAAAAGTTATTTTTAGATAAAGTATATAATACCAGTTTTAGTTCTACACTGGATACATGGGTTATTTTCAAAACATGAGTTGCTTACTGGTAACCACAACTAGCCATAGTGCCAGTGCCCACAAGTCATTAAAGTTAATCTGTGGTTGTTTTTATTTCCCACATCTGTTGATGGAATGTAGACTCATTTTCTGATCCTTGTTTTAACTTGTGGTTTAGAAGTCATACAAAACAACTTAAACAACTCATCTAAAAATAAACCTGTTCAGCTACAGTGCAGATGAAGCAGATGGAATCTAAAGATAAATAGATCATGAGTAAAGTGGTGCTTCTTTTGTATGTTTTGCCATAGCAGTTCTTAAGTAGTAATTTGACAAATTCCTTACTGAGTCCTACCACAGACTTTGGAAAGGATTTTTAATATTACTTTACTGCTCCCACACATTGAAGATACATTATGGTACAGCTTCTGTGTTAACATAACTAACTAGAGGAATTGTTAGGATGGTTTTGGTGGGGGAGGGAGGTAACATTTAGTTATTCATTTAGTAATTACCAATTCCTTGTTACAATCACTAATTGAACTTACAGAAGATACTGCCTTTTGCCATAGTTTGTCAAAGTGTCATCATTATACCTAAATTTGGCATCAAAGGTAGAAATCATGAAATTAATCTACTGTGCCATCAGGTGTGACTATTTTTGTTTAAGATGCCATCTGTCCTGGTAAGGTGAACTTTCTGTACATTGCCAACTACTTTCATTTTCTGGGAGTGTGCTGCAGGAGATTTACTCTGTTGCACAATGGAAGAACTCACTGAAAGCTTTTAGCCACCTAATGCAGACTTCTTCTTTGTAGTCCAGAACTAAACTGCTCCAAAGTGTGCAATGTTGTTTGTCTTTTCAGCTTTTAGGAGTTGCCACAGCGGAGCTCCGGTCCGCTAATGATTGGCAGTCAATTTTTATGGTGCCGAGTTGCCAGCCCGACGCCCAACCTTCAGCGAAGACATGCCCATTTACGCATGTCTTTCGGAGGCTACTTGACCACGGGGAGGACATGCAGACTCCACACAGAAGGCACTCCCTGCACACTAGCTGAGACTCGAATGGCAGAACCTCTTGTTGTGAGGCAATAACGCAACCGCTGTACCACCGTGGCTTTGAAAAAAAATTACAAAGTCCTGCAAAAGAGACAGGCTTGATTACACCTGAAATCTGCTTAGACATGAAAGCTATTAAACTAAAGAACAATTCCAGAAGATAGCACAATGCATATTATATAGGGGGTAAGCTCTTATGCACCTCCGAACTATTTATTCATACAAGGAAGATGCACAGTGTTAATGAAAAAGTATATATACTATGCTTGTGTATGATATTTTTTCTTTAATTATATAGCATAAATGAATATTTGAAGTGCAGGCTTATTCAATATTTCTTGTCTTGTGGATTTTTTTTTAGTTTCTCTTCTCTTCATTTAATATTTTATGTTTTGAGACACTCCAGATTGTGCTAAGAAGCAGTATCCTAGTCGCTTTCTCTTCTGAGATGTTAGGTGGTCAGAATCTGGAGAAAGGTTGTTCTACATCAAGGATCTGCAACCTTCACTATCAAAAGAGCCACTTTTGGCCCCTCTCCCACCAAATAAAGTTCACTGGGAGCCACAAAACCTATTTGACCCCTAAAACGAAGATAACATAGCATATAACGTTTTATATATATATATATATATATATATATATATATATATATATATATATATATATATATAGTTATTATACTAAATATAAAAGAACTAAATTTAGAAGAGCAATATTTAAAATCCATCCCTAGTTTTGTTCCTTTGTTGGGATTGCTCGATCGCTCTCAGTGTGTGTGTGTGTGTGTGTGTGTGTGTGTGTGTGTGTGTGTGTGTGTGTGTGTGTGTGTGTGTGTGTGTGTGTGGAAAAATGCATGTTAACAGAAACCATGTTATTTTAACAAGTTTATAAGTTTATAAGAGCAATATTTTGTCTGTCCCTATTTTTGTTCTTTTGTTCCCCTTTATTTGTGGTTCTGTCCAGATTTCTTGTGGTAAGACTTTGAGAGGTATGAGAGGTATGGAAATCTTTCAGGAGATGCTGCTGCTGCCAGGGGATCACTCGATCACTCTCAGTGTGTGTGGAATAAATGGCAACAGAAATCATGTTATTCTAGCAAATTTCTAAGTTTATAAGAGCAGTACTTGAAGTCCATCACTCGGTCACTCTCAGTGTGTGTGTGTGTGTGTGTGTGTGTGTGTGTGTGTGTGTGTGTGTGTGTGTGTGTTTTGTGCAGTGTGGCCATTATTTTTCAAAGCTACAGGGAGCCACTGCAGAGGGGTGGAAGAGCCACATGTGGCTCCAGAGCCACAGGTTGCAGACCCCTGTTCTACATTCACTCTCTCTCCCTCTCTCTCTCTCCCATCAAGTAATTGCATTTTTGTAATCAAACTTGACCAAACACAACTCTTTCGCTCATCTCAGTAGCCTTGAAGTTTGTGTGAGACCATAAGGCAAGCTTTTGCTGCTGGTGCTACATGCATAATGCTGAGTTTTCCCCACTGTTGTACAAGCATGGAGTTAGTAAACAACAGGGTGTGGGTGTGTGTGAGGGAGCCTGCACCCTATAAAAATACTTTTTTAAAAATTTTTTGTTTAATTTTTTTCAACAAATGATTAATTTGATTAATGAAAATAGAATCTGACTTGTTGATGTGCCATTTGATTTAACACAGAGAAGCCTGGAGAAATGCACATTCTACCATAACTCCACATGAATTATACTATATGGCTATGTGAAGTGAATGTCATGGGAAAACACTATGTCACATATGAAGCATACAGCGATAACATAAAAGGCTAATTTAGGTAAAACAGAGGCTGATAAATTATCATTTTAAGCAAATACATTTAGCTGTGATCATGCATAATTTCTGAGCCTCAAAGTATATTGCTGTACACCCGAAGAAAAAGCAGTAAAGAATCCACTAGATTTGTTACCGGTTCTTTTTTTTTTTTGACTTCTATGACAGTATGCCCACACATCAAAAAAAAAATCTCATCAATGGGAAAATGTGAAAACAAACTTAAACCAGGTGGTGGTTGGTGTGGGGGACAACATTATGTATTGTTAACTGATGATGTTATTTTCAGTTATCTTACAATTTGAAGAGTGTAGTTTATGAGACTGGCTTTTCAACGTATGTGTTTAAAGCACAGAAACAGAGAATCCAATGTCTGGCCCTGCTGTTGTGCCCGTTACATCATTTCTCTTGTTACATAAATGCGTATCTAATTTACAGTTCTTTCTCCCTAATCCTTTCCCCTTTTTCCTGCCATTATTCTCTAGCGCCAGTTCCATACATTTCTGAATCTTGCTTATGTTTTTATACCCATCATCACCACTGGAATATTGCTGTATGAACCCACTTCCTACCCTCATTTTTTAAAATATACCCCATATAAATCCTTAGCATCCTTTTTCTTAAACACCTTTTTTTTCCCAAAACATAACTTCCTCTTGTATGTGATTTGCCACAAATGTATTTAAGGTCTTTATTACTTCTGTTTCATCGTGTTCTGCATGATGTCTGTTTTCTTGTAAACTGTATATGCCGAGACTATGCCATTCCTCTGTTTAAGGCTTTTAATGCATACTATAGGCTGACTTATTTGGCTTTTCATTGGACTGCCTCATTCTCTCACTGTCCTTCTAGACATGCTACTACAGAATTATGCATACTAAATGAAGCCATATGGTATACATTCATTTGGTTGGCCGGTGGATGGCCGACAGAGAAATGTCCGAAAACAGTGCAGCAAATTCTCATTTGTCCAAAGGCAGTATGTGCGAAACACACAATATCTCCCCTTTTTGACCCAGGGTAGCACTTGTTTAGGTGGTAGAGCAGTCAGAAATGCTGCACTCGGTGTTTTTTATGACATTCCGACTGTTCACCACTATGAAATTCGACATTCTAGTTTGGAAAATATAACGTTTGGAGAACGTTTCTTCGAGTAAATGAATGTATACCAAGGTATATATATATATATATATATATATATATATATATATATATATATATATATATATATATATATATATATATATACACATAGCATAGCATAACCTGTGCCCTGCTGTGAATTTTTGATAACATCCAAAAAAAGCAAACCTTCTTGTAACTTCTTTATAGTTTTACTGCTAAACATAATCAGAAAGAGCACACCCAGCACTAGTATGTGTGGTGTGCCCTGTTAATCACCTGTCACTCATCCTTGCAAACTTCTTTTTTTACTTCTGTACTCTTTTTGCTCTTTTCCTTATCTAATGTACACAGCGTGGAGTTATCTGCCTGTCCGTGATGCTCAAATCTCAGTGAGTGCCAAACTATAAACCAGAGGATCAAGACCAAAACACAGTTAATAGAAGGAAAGTGGGTCATACAGCCACATATATGCCATTGATAAAAATATTATTTTACGATGCTAGCCTGGACTCCATATAAGATAAAATCTATCAAGAAAGCCAGTATAAAAGCTACCTGGATACAGGATGTTGCTAGGATGAATAGAAGATAGGGTACATGAGGGCCATAATGTCAACAACCATGAATAAAGACTGAGAATGCACAGTGCTGGAACAGCACATTTATATTACAGTAGGGAAATATGAATACTGTACATACATGATTTATAGAAAAGAATGTTAAATGATAATTGTGTGCCAAAGGTGTTACATGATAATAATGGTAGTTATGTGGGTGTGGTTAAAGCTCCAATATATTTTTCAACTTAGCAATATAAACTCTTTAAGGTTCATTCTAGAAAATCTTGCAAGCCAAACTAGAGACATTTTGCTTGGTTCAGATTAGATCAATACTCAGGAGTCAGGAAAAACACAGATTTTGGCACATCTAAGGGATGAACCTGGAATTAAACCTGGCTCAACAGACTGAACTCCCAGAGTAGATTAGGCAAGCAAAACCATGTTTTGTGAATTAATGTGTCTCACCATTTCTCTCTGTCTCTCTCTTCAGCAGTGTACAAATGTAAACCACAGTACTGAGTCACTTTGTGGCAAGCTAAGGCTGGCCTCTTGTCACAGTAAATTGATTTTCCACCCCTCACTGTCCAATACATAGAAAGACAGACACATGAGTATGAAGATACAGAAACACAAACACACAGACACACACACATATATACACTCAAGCTTATTCTCTCCAGTCAGTGTCCTTAGTCAAAATATACAGAATCCAGTTACATAGCAATAATCTGAAGCCTTTGCTACATCACAGCCAACCCCCTCTGTGTGTTTATACTAACAGCCAAAGCTAAGGGTTTGTATGCATTTATTTAAAATCCTAGTACATACTTAGGTATTCCCACAACTTCACAATTAATTGAAAACTCCTAACACCTAGTCATGCTATGATAAATTAGCCCTTCCATGACGCCGGCTTATCTCCAACAACACATTTCACGTTATTTTCTTTCAGCGGTGGTTCTGTTATGGACCCTCCAATAATGCCAGGAAAATAACTAGAAACAACAGTTAGCTTTTGATACGGTTTCTGCCAGCCCACTGAGATTTGTATGGAGTGTTTAAGTGGCTGTTGACAGTATAAACTCTGCAACCCAATGAACTAACTATTCACAGGCACCACCTATTTTTAACTAAGTTGTATTTCCTGCCTTTTGGGAATGTACTTGTGAGTGATCATACTTATGTGGACTGCTCATGGTAGTTGTACATACTGAAGATGTCATCCTGGTCCCACTGTTACCCACACTAGCTGTGATGTGCTTTGGTGGCACTAGAAATAAGGAAGGTCTGCTGTCACATGGAACCCATGGAGAACCCTTAGATATTTCTACAGGGCACAGCCTTGCTTTTAACTTTAAGTTATTTGCTTGCTTCCAGATTTTAAAATGAGTAACATCTTAAGAATATTTCTGATCCAGACCTAACACAGTCTTACTGCTCAGACATCAAGTCTGCTATCAACACAATGAAATCTCCCTACCAGTTTGTTATTTGGGTAAGGTTATTATATGGCTATAAAGCTCTTTACTGAGTAGTGATGTGCAGTGTCTGAAGGACCATAGAATCAGAATCACATTTATTGGCCAAGTATGCACGCATACAAGAATTTGACACCAGTTTCAGTGACTCTCCAAGTATGAATCATATAAATGACATACATACAACTATTAAGAACAAGACAAATGACATACATGTAACTATTAAGAACAAGACAAAAAAGTAAATCTACATCTACATCTACATATACATATAACGTGCAAAGTGCAACTCAGTGCAAGAAATACTGAAGTAAACTCTGAAAGAAACAAGTAGTAATATGTAAACAATACTGCAGAATCCTTGGAGGCTTGGGAAAAAGAATACTCCAACCTAATAAGCTGAGTTAACTGTTTATGAACTTGATGGCCTGTGAAAAAAATTTTTCTTATATCTGCTTGTTTTGGTGTATCTTAATCTATAACTCCTGGCTGATGGTAATAGTTCAAAAAGATGGTGGCCTGGATGTGAAAGGTCCGTGATAATCTTCCCTGCCCTTTTCATGACTCTAGAATAGTATGGGTCCTGAAAGGAGGGCAAACTAGCACCAATGATATTTTTTGGCAGACCTGACTATTCGATGTAACCTATTTTTGTCATGATTAGACAGAGATCCAAACCACACTGCTATGGATGAGCTAAGAACAGATTCAATGACTGCTGCATAGAACTGAATCAACAGTTCCTGTGGGAGGATGAACTTCCTCAGTACATTCGCTGTTGTGCCTTGTTAATATGTACTAATAATAATTAATAGTGTGTGCTCCGGTTTCCTCCCACATCCCAAAGACATGTTGTAGATGGATTGGACACTCTAAATTGGCCCTAGGCGTGAGTGCGTGCGTGTTTGCCTTCTGTGGAAGGATGGGTGCCGGGCTGGCAACTCGACACTGTAAAACTCCACTGCCAATCATGAGCAGACAGGTGATCCGCTGTGGCGACCCTAACCGTGAAAAGTTGAAAGAAGAAGAAGAAGAAGAAAATAATTAATACTGTACTAATATGGGAGTAATGCCTTGGAAGGGTGAATGTTATGGTAGTATTTACTACCAAATGGCTAGATTTGATTTGCTTAAGGGATCGTATACAGATTTTGAGAGACAGTGAATTTGCCACAGAACTCCCACCTCTCCATGACATTATTACTATTATAAAATAGAAAAACTGTTGACTGTTTTGGCATTTTATGATTGCAAATCATGTGTGGTTCCTAGTGACTGCAAGACTGGATGGACATCTTGTTTTTGTTTTTAAAGTGAGACATTGTATATTTAGGAAGTGTTGGTTTTATAAAATTAAAAATAAATAAAGATTAAATAATGAAGCAGTTGTTAATTTTTAATCTTTTTGAGACTGCAAACTGTAGTTTTTGTTACATCTGCTACACGATTCCAAGTGCATTAGTTGATTATATTTTTTTAAAGAAATGAACAGTGTTCACAGTGAAGCTGAGTGTTGTGCTATATAAATGCTATTTAAAAAGAATGGAAATAAAATAATGGAAAACTGATGTAAGTTTTTAAGTAGTTACTGTGCATGATTGGAGATAAGATGTAAAATAGTTTGAGGGATTGTAATGGATATTTTACTTGCGTATAAGGAATGTGCAATAGTTTTGTGTGGAATTTTACTAACAGTCTGTATAGACAGAGGCAATGATTATTCTTGTTCACTTCTGCTCTCTGTTTTTGAAGACATCAAACTTACAACATCCGTGTGTGCTGACATGCATAGTCTCTGCAAGAAGACCATGCTTCCTAGTCAAATCCTGCAATACCTCTTAACTTCTTTGATCAAGAATCAGGGACAAAGCCAAAAATGGTTAGCAATAAAAGGCTCTAAATCAGGAGTAAGTTTTAAATACAATTTAATTAACTTATAAAGTTAACAGAACAACATATTTTGCATCAGCATGCATTTTCTGAATTATAAGTATGAAACTCTATTACCTGGCATTATCGACTTGCTGTAAAACTCCATGATTTACCAAAAAAGCAAAAAGTTTATGAGGGACAGGGCATAATATCAAGCAATATCAGGGATTGATGAAAGCTTTGAATCCCACTGCTGCTATGACAACACCTACTGTTAGCCTTTCTTAATGAGGACCACTGTCAGATGTCCACTGCATCAGTTTGACCTGCCTCTTAATATGATAGCCAGTACCTGCATTCAAAAAGGGGCTGCCAATATGATTTTGCTGCATGATAATACTTGTGCGTCCTGTAAAGGAAGCTGAATTTTATCATATTCAAGAATTAAGTGTTACTGAAGTAGAAGTGCAAATATAACTTAACAGAAAAATAACTAATTGTTAGCAGGAATGGGTTGATCTTGAACGTGGAAAGTTAGGTACCTAGTAGTGTTGAAAAGAATCCTGAGCCATTGCATCATTCGATCTTAGACTTGGAGTTTTAGTCGTTTACTTAAATTACTTATTTTTTTCTCTCTACCAAGAGCAAGAATATCATTTTGGGGCAGCCAGAGGTAATAGTCAAAACTATTTTATTTTTATTATTATTTGTTTCTTTTTAGTTTCTATGGTGTTCTAAGGATAACACCCAAAAAAAGAGGGCTTCCAAGAACGGTTTCATAAGATTAAGTGGGTTTGCACTGGAATTTGTTTGCCTCATTTGTTATGATGTTTTACAAAACTTCAAATTTTAGTTAAATGAGAAAAAGAGCCAAGGCTGCATCCCAGTACATATCATAATGTCTGTACTCATCAAAAGGTCTCCATGCTGTCTTCCTGATTTTAATGCATTTAAGACAGCTTTGTCAGCTTAATATTAAAACTAAATATACTTAGTTTATGAGAACTGTAGCATGAAGTCACATGAACTTTTGTTAGTTAATGTATATCACAACTGCATAGTACAGCTTTGGTGAAACTCAGAAACACAACAATTTGCCTTAGTAGCAAAACAACTCACAAAACACATTTATCACTTGTCTAGAAACAGCTGCTTCAGTTTACAGTATTGTGGTGCTTGGAAGCCAGGAGACAACATATAACAGCTTCTTTTCTCCTAGTCTCTAGAGAGAAGGGGGATGTTATCTAACACACTTCCTAGAATTCTAGCTTAAGCACGAGAAAGTATGTTATTTCTAGGAAATGCAACCATGGAAAGTCTCTTTATTAATGTCAAAAGGAAATAAAACCAGCTCTAAGAATTTCAGAACTTCTTTTTTTCCTTTGTAGTCTTTGTACGGAAGCAACAGAAACATGAAAGTTCATACTACATGAACTAATTGTTTGATTTTTTTTTCTCTCGATCTCTCTCTGGAATTTAAACATACACTGATGCTGGCAGACCCACGTACAGTGCTATAATAAATGTTGTAGGCATTCAAAGCATCTGTAGGAATCAGTCATCGTTTCTCAATGAAAAAAAACCCTGCAAGTTGTGAGCAGTGGTAGAAATACGTTAGTATATCTATTTGTTCTGCAGCTTTTGGAGGTAGCAGTACCAGTTGATAAAGTCAGTGAATCACTACAGCCAATCATATTACTGGTTTGGGTATTAAAAATACTTTTCCCCTCCTAAATTTTGCAGGGCCCTGCCTCAGTGGCTTCCTTACCTGCACCCAGTCAGATCATTTGTTCTGAGGGTGCAGGAGCTAGGTATCACTGGCCTAGCTGACAACTTAAAGCACTTTTGTTCCTGCCTGGTACTTCCAATCAGTTCATCCGTTCCTGTCTGCAGTGACAGTTTGTTGGTAAGGAGCAGACCAGCCTGCAGGTCAGCAGAGTGGACTACCCTTCCCTCTCACTAGATGGTTTGTTAACTCAAGAAAGTTGCCTGGATATGGGAAAGGCATGTGCAGTCTCATGCCTCCTAGCTCCCTCAGTAAAGCGATGTGAATATGCCACTAACAGCATAAGCTTGCCTGGCCTCTTCAGCATGTAATCACTAAGGCACATGTTGCCACTGTGGTAGGTCAAGCTGACCTCCCCCCTGATGGCTGAGCTACAGTCAGCTGCTGAAGCCCATCCTTTCTCCTCTGCCCAACTCATGAGACACACATGCAGCTAACTGAACACAGATCACCATGTAGCTAAGTGTTATTAAAATAATTTTAAGAGTGTACAAGTGTTTTATGGCATCTGCAGTGAAGTAATTGTGTACTGAGTACATGCATAATAGTGACCAGAATATGCAGAAGGCTTTGTTGGTGTGTGAGTGTGTGAGGTCAGACTGGGATTTAGACACAGGTCCAAATATTTGTAGAGATGGACTTGTACTATGGTCTTGCCTAAAGAGGGGGTTAATTTGGCCAGCTAATACTTACAATTTTAATATACCTAGGAGTATACACTAAATCATACTCAGAAGCTCTAAATAAAAACCTGCGAAAGCATCCGAGAGCTCCAAAGCAGACACCCAAAAAACCTGCACCTTCCGTCACAAACCAGACAACACATAAAACACAAAATCAATGTGCTGCACAATCACAGCCCTTAAGGTGAAATAACATACCTAGCACACTAGTAATAGGTGACTCTATAGTCAGGCACACTGACGTCCCACTCACTAGGCTGGACAAGGAGAAGGTTACTGTTAGCTGCCTGTCGGGAGCCAGAATCCACCACATAACACAAGCACTCAGGTCACTCCAGAACAAGTACAAATATGACTCTGTCATTGTTCATGTTGGTGTGAATGACCTGAGACGTACCTCCCTGGACTACATGAAAAGAGACATGGAAGAGCTCTCTGATCATGTAGCCCAGGCAGGTATGACCCTGACCATGAGTAGTATTCTGCCCTCACCAAGAATGATACCTCAGTATAAAGAAAACATGATCAACTTCAACAATTGGCTAACCTTCTGGTGTCATTTAAAGGGGATCCAGTATCTGTCAGCCTGGAACGACATGCTCTACAAGCCGCATTGCTTCACAAGAGATGGCTTGCACCTGTCACCCCTAGGCTTTTGAATACTGGCCAAGGTTCTTGCTGCCCCCATAGTGCCTTTTTTAGGCAAGGCTGAAAAGTCAAACCCACCTCCATAAACAGCACAAATAAAAAAATGAGGGTTATGCTACTCAACACCAGAAGTTTAAATCTCAAAATGCATGCGCTCGAAGCACTCCTCAGTATGGAGAACGTCGACATCTGTGCAGTAACTGAAACCTGGTTCAAGGCCCCAGAGGGCACTCCAGCACTACCGGGCTACAACTCATACCACACATTTTGGCCACAGAACATGGACCGAAACACAAAAGGAGGGGGTGTATCCATATTCATCAAGGACACCTACACCTCCAGGTTAGTGGCACAGCATGATACCTCTGAGATCATCCATGTGCAACTAACATCAGGCAAATCTGCAGTGCAAATTGTGGCCTGCTACAGATCACCCTCCATGACCCAGGACCACCACTCTGCCTTTCTGGAGACACTGGAAAACATGAAGGTCCTACCAAACACCCTGATATTGGGTGATTTCAATTACCCTACCATTAACTGGGAAAACTACTTGAGTACAAACTCCCAGGCTCAGTGCTTCCTGGAATTTATCAACTCAAATGTCCTGGATCAGCTGGTAAACTCCCCTACCAGTGGTGAACACATATTGGACCTGGTCATCACCAACATGGGCGACAGGTGTTCTGCACCGAAGGTCAACCTGTCACTGGTTAGATCAGACCATAAACTAATCACTCTGGATGTCCACACCCCACCACCACCCCCAACCAAGGAAACCACAGTGAAAAACTTTTCTAAAGCAAACTTCACCTTACTTAAGACAGAGGTGGTACGTTTCACAGCCCCCACGCTAAAGGATAATGCTGCCCAAGATGCAGAATCCTTTACAAATGCACTCTATGAGCACCTATATGCATGGATCATGCCATCCCTAGCAAAACCAAGACTCACTTCCCTAAGAGAAGGAAACCAGTCTGGTGGACCCCTGCCATAAACAGGTTATACAATAAAAGGAGGAAACTAGTTCAGAAAAAAAGCAAATCCCAAGAAGGAAAGACATCCCTGATCAGTATCAGTAAGAAACTAAGGTCCCTCATAAAATCATCCAAGGCTAACTTTGAAAGAAAAATAGCCAAGGATTTGAATGATAACCACAAAGCCTTCTTTAGCTATGTCAAGAATCTAAGTGGCAGCTCACAGATATGCTCTGAGCTAGTGCAAAATAGCACAAAATATACTGATCCTACTGATATTGCCAACATCCTGGCAGATAGATTCAGTGCAAACTTCACCCCCTCTCACCTCCAAAAGGGCCCACAATAATACCGGAAAAGTGTAGTGTCCCAGAAATCACCGATGCACAGGTGAAAACAGCCCTTTCAAAAGCCAAAAACACAGTGTCAATGGGGCCAGATGGTGTCCCAGGATGAGTCTCGCATGAACTACAGAATGAACTAACCCCCCACCTAAATACACTGTTCAACCACAGCCTCTCCACAAGCTACTTGCCCATAGAATGGCACACAGCAACAGTTATTCCGCTCCACAAAGGAGGGGCCACAACTGACCCTGGTAACTATTGCCCCATAAGCCTGACTAGCCTGGTCTGCAAGGCTATGGAGTGCATCATCATGGAACTCATTAACAAAGACATTGGGAACCTCCAAACACTTGACCCGACCCAGTTCGGCTTTGTTAAGGGCAGATCATGCCTACTAAACCTGGTTGACTTCTTTAAGACAGTCACCAAGGCCATAGACAAGGGAAAGGTGGTTCACACAGCCTACCTTGACCTCGCCAAGGCGTTCGACACCATTCCTCACTCAAGTATTATAGAAAAACTCACCAGCTTGACCATAAACCCCTACGTCACAAGATGGGTTGCCAACTGGCTTACAGACAGAACTCATGAGGTAAGAATAGCAGGCTCCAGGTCCGACTCTAAACCAGTCACAAGTGGTGTCCCACAAGGCTCGGTCCTGGGACCCCTACTGTTTGGCATATACTTCTCAGAAGTACAGGCAAACACAAGGGGACTATGGTTAACCAAATTCGCCGATGACTGCAAAGTAGGAGCCATAATTGACTCTCCGGCTGACACGGACATCCTCCAAAAAGGCCCTACTGAGACGGACACTTGGTGTCAAAGTTATGGCCTCAAGCTAAATGCCAAAAAATGCATAGTCATCCCATTTGGGAAAAACAAAACACCCACGAATTACCACATAGGTGGCAGCCCCCTTGATACAGAAGAGGTAATAAGAGATCTGGGGACCCAGGTAGACAGTAATCTCTCCTTTGACAATCATTTTGCCAAAGTAGTTAGGAAATCCTTCTATGTGGCCCATCTAATTACTAAAGAAATAAAGAGGTTATAGTGCCCCTCTACTCGTCACTCATCAGACCCATCATAGAGTACAATGCCCCATTTGGGATGTACCTCACAAGACACTTTCAACAGCTGGAAAGACCACAAAAGTACCTCACCAACTGGATTACTGGCCTCAAACATATGTCCTATGCAGACCAACTGAAAAACCTTCGGCTGTACTCAGTGGCATATCGCTTACTCAGAGGTGATCTCTGCCTGACTTACAAAGCCATGTCCAACTCAGAATTGATGGACATACTCCACCTAAAGAAATCCAAGTCACTGCGAGCCACGCGCTCTAGTGAGCTAAACCTTGCCACAATAGTAAATAGAACATGCTGGAGGGATAGATTCCTGTCACAGAGACTCCTCATGCTTTGGAACAAAATTCCTATCTACATTAGGCAGAGCCCCTCACTAACACTGTTCAAGAAAAACCTTGACGAGTGGATGGGTAACAGAAAATACACCCCTGAGATCACTTCATTGACTCTGCTTGACAGAGGCTCAGTTAATTAATCAATGGGGCAGCGAAAGCTGACACACTCTGGCTAGGCTTGTAAATGCCCTCGGGCAGATGGCCTAGTACCTATCTATGAACCTATTTAATTTTGTTTTACTAAATTTGATTGACAAATACCATGCAATCACCCATATATGAAATGTAGTTATATTTTCTGACAAAATGTTATGGATATTCTGAAATGACAGACAAGGAGACCACATGACTAATGACTGGGTTATTCATATAATGGAGAAAGTTAATTGTAGTTTTAATTCTACAAATTTTGCCATGCCAGAAAGTGTGGCAGATCAATCGACATTTTGATATATGGGGTGTGCAAACAAGAACAATTCAAATATAAAAAGAAGACAAAATAATAGATGGTGGTACACAGCTGATGGAATCTGTTGACAAGCATAGTCCATCTGATTAATATATTAAAGAACTATTCTTGTATTGACTGGTGGCCAGATTCCAAAGGAGTTGCTTTCAGTGTAAGTCTGCCCTGATTATGAAAGACTTGGTCTCAGGGTAAGTGACTTACCTTCATGCAAGTCCTGCTCATAACTATCAAATCTAGCAATAGTGTAGGAAACTCACTCTATTCCAACTCTGTCTTACAATTTTTGAACACTATCACACACTATCTGAAACAAACAGACAAACGAAAAACCTTTAAACTCAAACTTAACAACACTTAAGCAACTCCTGGCTATATTCTTACTCAGCACCAGGATAACATTGCACAGTCGCAACCCTGTAGCAACAAACCAGACACTGTATTGTTTCATAAAACAGCGAGAGGCCGAATGAACTATTTCTGTTTCACATCTCTCTGTTGACTGAACAAATAAACAACTTACTGTCATAGTCTTGTTTCTTTTTTCAAACCTAACTTTTCTTCTTTACAATACTTATCATATATTTCTGACAAAACCTGCCTCGGTTTAGCCTCATTAGAGATATGTAAGACATCACTACCTCTCTATGTGATTTGTGTATATGTAAGAAAACTGAACCAGTACTCCAATATGCAATTTCTGTATATATCCACTTGAAGCCCTCCCTGTATTGCTGAATTTTTCCTATGTCTGTATCTAACTCATTGTTACTTTGTGTTAAGCTTTGCATTAATTAACTTGTTATGTTATTTAGGCTTTGCAACATATATTAGTGTTTCTATCTGTGATTTTAAATTTGTGGTAGACATTACTGTTATTTTTGTAAAGCTTTTCTCCCTGGGTTTCCATTAAAAAAGGACTCTTGCTCAGTCAGACTATCCTGGTCAAAAAATGCAAAATAAAATGAATAATGGGTTACGTGGCAAATAAACATTTGTAATCTCTCGGCCAAATATTTGAAAAGCAATTCTTTTGAATAAATCTGCCATATATTTGTGAGATTTACTGTTAAAAACAAAACAAAATATTTTCAGGAGCAATACCTGATATAGGTTGGCACTGAACAAACTGCAGCATCGTTTTAAACCAGACTATACAATAGATGCCCTCTTATCCAGCCTCTCTTTAACCAGCCTCCTCTTTAACCGGCCATCAGATTTCTGCCATAGTCCTAGCGAAAGACAACAGAGAAGAACAACACTTCTGCCTCCTCTGGGCTAAATAACGACAGACATTTCAGTTTAAGACTTTATATTCATTAGAAAAATGCATACCCATCACAAATCTTGTTGTTCTAGCTGATTTATAACCTATAAATATTATTTTGTATGCTTTTTCTGATTAACCAGCCATTCATTTATCCAGCCCAGTCGGTCCCAGCAAGACCATATAAGAGGGAGTCTGTTGTATAGAAAAAGTCAATGTCCTGTCAAAAAGCTCTGATAATCTACTGTGAAGCAGTTTAAGCTTTTGTCTTGCTTTTATTCGGAGTTGTATCCTAACAAATTGTAATCAGTTCAGAATCTGAACATTTGCTGCACCTGTACGAGTAAAACGTGCATACAGTACTTAAAGAGTTTGTTTGTTTCTTTTGGCTTTTCCCGGTTAGGGGTCACCACAGCGGAACTCCGGTCCGCTAATGACTGGCAGTTGATTTTTACGTACCGGCTTGCCAGGCCTGACGCACAACCTTCAACGAAGGTACGCCCATTCACGCATGTCTCCATGCAGAAGACGCACTAGCTGGGAATCGAACCGGACAGCGTCTTACTGTGAGTCGACAACACTACCGCAGCACCACCACCATGTGCAAAAAGAGATGGTGATAATGACAGCAATGATTCTCAATGCCAAACTTTCCAAAAAAGAAGCAAATGAATCTTCAGTTTCACTGAGTTTTGTTTTGCGAACATACAAACGTAAGCATAGCAACAGCTTCTTTGATGTGCTTAGATACCTGGAAGTATGCCAAGATAAGAAACACAGCACTTACTTCAGAAAAGAAATTTTTAAGTACCAAATTGTAAGTGGGTAAAAAAAAGTGTTATTCAGCTCCTATATTACAACAATAAACTAAGAAAGATACGGCATTTGTTATCCTGCAGCTGTGCAGGGTAGTGGTTTTCCAATCCTCTAAGCAATAAATGGAAAATATAAAGATTACTTCTGAAGGTATGATGTTATCTGTACAGGACAACTGAAGTGAAAATCAACTAAACAGTTACTGATGTGCAGCATGTATCCCTGTATAATGTTTAATATAGATAACTATTTATGTGATGTGCTATACTTCTAAGGTAGTTAATGCAGAGTTTGTGCATTGTTTCAGAAATGACATTAATGTAGAAAATAAAATCTATTTTTATAAGGAATGCTAAGGAAATCTTAACAAAATGTAGTGTACGTTATAATAATAATATAAAAATTGGATTAGCACACACACACACACACACACACACACACACACACACACACACACACACACACACACACACACTTCATCACTTGTCATAAACATAATTTTTAAAGTGGGATGCATATCATTATCTTATGATTTTTATTTTGGCATGCACTTTCTAACCACTTTTTAATTTTTTTAAGGGCATGTGTGTATAAAAAGCTCTGTTGCAAATATCATCATCATCATCAGGTGTCCCAGGGGCATTATTCAGTATGACTAAATCAACTAGAGCCAATAATAAATCCTTTAGAAATGTAGACATTTTATTTTTAGGACTAAACTTTCATCAGGACAGACTATTTCCTTGGAATTCATCAGCTTTCACTGCTTTGTATTGTGGAAGAATGGCATCCCCACTTAGTATGACATCATAGCCTTTGATGTGGAAATTACTTGATTACTCATGTAAAGGAGTGTGACCCGCAACCAACTTCACTGTAGCTTTCCATCTGTCTCCTGATGTGAACAGGATGAGCGTTATGTGCTGCTCCCATGCTCTGCAAGCTCGAGCATGTGGCAGTACTAAGGAAAGTGGATACAGGCAACTGCAGATGGCACAGTGAAGACTGACTTAGTAATAGTAGGCCCAAAACTTAAACTGCAAATGGATTGACAGCCTAATGGGACAGCTGTATAAGTCACAACTCTGTGGTTTTGTGTGTGTGTGTGTGTGTGTGTGTGTGTGTGTGTGTGTGTGTGTGTGTGTGTGTGTGTCGGGGCACTGCAACATAAAACATGACAGAAATCCAGTTTGTAAGCATTTTCTTCCTACGCTGTTACATCAGGCTGTGCTTGATCTGTACGTCTTTCTCTCTTCTGCCTTTCTGCTATGACTCATTTCCACATATTTTCTTGAAATCCCACAGGATCTTCTCTTAAGCTATTTTATTCATCCACCATTCTTTTGAATTCATAGATTCATAGCTTTATAGATTGTTACTGGGATAACAACCCAGGGGATCTTTCTAAAAAAAAAAAAAAAAAAAGTCTTTTTCACATTTCTCTCTCAAATTTATTTGTTTGCTTTTGGTACCCTAGTAGGTACACAAAATCTGACATCTTAGCACATTTCTTTGTTCAGCATCACCATTTATTCAGACAGAAAACTATTACTTCTCATCTATTACTTATTTCCTGCCACAAGGAATGAGTTTATGTCGCTTTATGCACCGTTGTTCCTCTCTTTCCAATCTTTGTTGCTGGGTGTCCATTTTAGTTCTATACTGAGCTAAGTGGATTAGGCCAGAGGTGTCCATTTTCAGCCATAACCCATTAGAGTTAGGCAATATTCCACAACTGTGCATGGGTATATCAGGATTTACCCACGGTTGTTGTGATTTAATCATGAGGGTGAAACCCAAGTAATTAAACAAAGCCAACTGTGGGTAAATCCTGACATACCCACAAACAGGAGTGGATTACTGTTATTATACAATTACATTATTTGAGAAAGAAATTACCTTTCTTAAATAATGTATTTGTATAAGGGGACTTTTTTCTTCTTCTGTGTTTTCTTCCTAAACTGATGTACTGTGCATGTGTACAGGACTTACATTCCTACACTTCCATAGTACAGCAGTGCAGTGCAGGAGAAGCCGCAGAGAAAACATATTCTCTTTTGTGCTTTATTTTTTTAACAGTTTAAAAAATGTTTTTACGAGGAACAGCACAAAAATGTGATGGAAATCAGGCAAATTTCTGTTTGTTTACTTCTGCAGACTAAACCTGATTGTGTTTTTTTATTTTGTTTGACCCTCAACATATATCAATGGAAAGTCTGGCCACTCAATGGTACTTCAGCAGATAGACGTTTTTCTGTTGGTATATGCTCATTTTGAATAGTAATGAGAATTTACTGTACAGTGGTTAAGATCTCAGACTTACAGCTTCTAGGTCCAGGGTTAAATTCTGATCATTGGTCACTGTTTGTGTGGAGTTTGCATGTTCTGTGCTTGTCTATGTGGATTTTCTCTGCGTACTCTAATTTCTGCACACATCCCAAAGATACATTGGTTGACTGACTACACTAAGCTATTCATGAGTATTGTATTTACTCTTGCCATTGTGGGTCAGGTCATTGGTGAAAATGATCTAAGGACCAGTTCACTTACTGGCTTACAAATGATTAAAAAAAAGAATAGTTAATGCAAACAGTGGAATAGTCTACTGTCATGTAGCATAACAATAAAAAATGCAGAATAAATGTGTGGACATTTACAAAAGAATCATAGTGTTTATGAAAGTATTTGTCAAAGTACGATTGAGTAGAACAATAAGAACATAGCACACACAGAAGTCAGATAAGTTAGTATTTCATTCAACAAGGGGTGAAATAGCCTTAATGAAGATTATTGGTGAACCGGTTGTTATATGAAGTTAAAAGGCTAGATTCCAAAAGAGCTACTCTTAGTGTAAGTCTGCCCCGATTCCAAAAGACTTGCTCTCAGTATAATGACTTTCTTCAGTTTAAGGCCTAGCTATAAATACACCGGGGGCTAGATTCCAAAAGATCTGCTCTCAATGTAAGTGGTCACTTACACTGAAAGCAAGTCTTTTTGAACTGGACCAGTGGACTTTTAATGTTTTTTTTTTTTTTTAAAAAGAGAAATGTAGGGATATTTCAGATAAGAGGTGGTAATCAGTTCCATAATTTAGGAACTGAGTGGAGAAGTTGTGGTCTTTACAGGAAAGATGGCTATTTAGTATGAGCAGAGTGGGTTTAGCAAGGATTGGATTACTTGTTGATTGAAAACACATCCTGATAGTGAGCTTAGCTGCAGAGTGTGGACAATAGATATTCATTTATTCTCTTTCTTTACTTACTAGTGTGTGTTAACAGGAAAATACTGCCCAGGCAACAACCTCTTTTCAGCAGAGGCCTAGGAAGAAAAGCTCCAGAGTCCATCACAATTTACATAAGAAAAGTAAAACAATGAGTGAGAAGGTCACTGAAAAACCAATCAGTAAAAACAAAATGAAAACTCCAGCAAAGCTAGAACTTCCACTGAGTGACCTCCCAAACCTCTTGTATCAGAGGCACATGGGATATATGCAAATGATCCTTATGAACATCAGGTGTTTCAGCTAATTGATCATTTGCATATATCCCATGTGCCTCTGATACAAGAGGTTTGGGAGGTCACTCAGTGGAAGTTCTAGCTTTGCTGGACTTTTCATTTTATTTTTACAAAAGAAAAGTAAGAAATACACACATTAGAGAGATATCACAATTCTGTGGTATTTACAGTAAAAGAGAGAATACATACAGTAGGGACATGCTGCAAACATATATGTATATAACATACATACTTGAAATAGTGGTTTATGTAAGATTTAAGATTTTAGTGAGCCTTACTTACAGTCTGTTGACAGTTTTTTGATGAGATTTACTTTGAAAATTAAATGTTATGATGTGTTTCACTGGGATGTGGTGTATTGTGCAAGCTGGTGGAGCACTTTTTTTTTGGGGGGGGGGTGACCGTGGCATTGGTATACATAATTTAGGGACATGGAGGATTGCTGTCTGCAGAAAAGACGCCTTTTTTAAGGTTTTTGACTTACTGTTTTCAGTATTCATCATTTGGAATATATTGGGCCAGGATACCATGCTTTGAGGACTAGTAAATAAACCTTTTTTAGTGATTATGGAATAAAGGTATAAGTAGAGTAATATGCTGCCTTTGGACAGCCTGGTTATTTTGCAGACCCCACTGTTTAATATATTCTTAACTGTTCCTAGACAGTTATTTATCATTAAATCCACTAGACTGCAATGGTGCAGCATTTATCATTGTTACTTCACAACAAGAGGTTTTTCCGTTTGATTCTTGGCTGGGGTGCCTTCTGTGCGGAGTCTGCATGTCCTCCCTGTGGTTATGTGGGTTTTCTCTGGGTGCTCTGGTTTCCTCCCACATTCCAAAGACATGCAGTAGGTAGACTGGACATTCTAAATTGGCTGTAGATGCGAGTGAGTGGTATGGATGAACTACCACGGCAGGGCTAGCCACCCAGTGGTGTAAACCTTGACTCGAGATAATTGTCACTATTGAAGTGACACCCTGACCCCATGTACAAAATGGGAAAAAGGGGTTGAGGATGGATGGATTATTAAGTATTGGCTGGCACAGCAAAAATTCTTTAAAAACTTTCATTTCTTTAATGAGTGGACTTTTTTAATAAGCTGAATTATTATTTTTGGTATCCAGGGTGGCTATTTTTACATTACCTAAGTTCTCTATAATCTGTGAACACCCTTATCTTGTTTAATTTGCTGCATAATCATGCTGTAAATGCAGGTCTTTACCATTGTTTGTTTAAAGAGAGAGTAGCATGTGATTGCATTAAGTACTACACAAAGTGTCCATGGCTCTTTTACCCATAGCCCATAAACTATAACTAAGTGAACTATTTGATCTTAGATCACTGTTGCAGTAATGCTGACAGATGGGTCAGTTTCTGTCAAGAATACCATACATTCGACCAGTAGGCCAAACCTTAGGCACTCCTTCCTGAAGCGCCATGCATTTGATCTTAGACATAGGGCCAAGGACTATGTACTGGTACATAAGTGACATTTGAGCATGAAAATACTCATAACTTTCTTGTTACCAGTCTGAAACAAGACTGCATCTGAAGTTCAGTCTGTCAGCTGTTTGAAAGGTATCCAGTCACCTTCATAAGGGAAAGCTAAGTATCCTGTTTGGGATCCTTCCTAATTTTTGAACTTTTTCTAACACTTGATTTGCTCATGTCATCTAAGGAAAGGAAATGTCTATGTGGCAGGCAGATCTCTTATAAGGAGAGGCACACCCAGTATATTTTCTTTTAGAACCAGACCATAAAATCGAGGACGGTTCCATTTGTCAGTAAGACTCTTAGCATCTATTTGTCTTCCTCAAATGTATACTCACAAAACAAACACCTTCAGGCTTTGGCACAAGGTGCCTTGCAGTTGGAAGCTCCCTTCTCAGATGTCCTTTCACAGCCTAAGAATAACACTAAGAAACAGAAAGAAGACACTTCTTTTTCTGCTCTCTTCTCTAGATCAGAGTTGGAAGTCTCTGATAAGGCTGTTGACAAGTCCGCAGACCATTGGGTGCCTGAACTTGGTGTTGCAGCCACTTTGTTGGCGGACAAGGAGCAGCTTTCTGTCTCATCCCATCTGACCAGTCAGATGGACAGTAAAGCCACAAAGGGACAGCCTAGGCTTGTGATAGCAGAGGGACCATATGGTGTTCCTCAGATATTAGTAAAAGAGGACACCATAGGGTCCATTACGGAGGTACATCTAGAATTGTCCCCTTCTTATATAGTTTATTTAGAAACTCCAAACAAAAAGCAAAAGGCAAAACATATTCCTTCTTCTGTTACACCTGCTCTTAGAGATCCTCAGCAGGAATGGCAAGATTTTTATCAGGAACTTTTTAAAGCCCTTATGGCTTTAAAACCCCCACATTTTTTGCCTCTAGTCCCTCTAGCCAGAAAAGGAAGAGGGTACTTCCTATGAGGAAGATTCATCTGAATTCAACTTTGAGCCTCTGGACTATTCCTCCCAATTGTATTTTCTGTCTGGTTAGGAGTCTGAACCTGATTACATCCTATCTTCAGACTCACATCAAAAACTGTGTTCTTTTAGGAACACTATCTAGAAAATGAAGCAACATTTTAATTGGGAGGGTAAGCAATTTTCTGAATCTCAAAAGAGGTTATACAGTATATTAAATATAGATGTTCCAAAATCTTTTGCTGTCCCTCCTGTTTTGGAAGCTTTGGAAGACACCTTTCGTTCTACGTCAGTAGCTACAGATTCTCATCTACATGCACCAAAGAGCCTGGCAGGTACTATAAAGTCCCTGATAGCCACAAATATTCTTACAAAAAAACCCTACATCGAATCTGTCATTACATCCAATGCTTAATGACAAAGACAGTGGGGCTTCAAATAAGTATGGAAAGAAAGCATATACTTCAGCTAATTTAGCTTTCCATGCTAATTATCAAACCCAAATGATCAAGAACCTGTTGTCCATTTTTGATAGTATGTCCAAAATTATTCCTTATCTTCCTGACAGTGGCTCTCGATCTATCCTTCAAACTATTATTTCTTTTGCTTCTTGGATTGCATGCCACTCCATTAATTGTGCATATGATGTTGGGGATGCTTCCTCCAGGATGGGTCTATATCAATTTATTGAACTTTCATTCCCACAAATCGTCGTTAATTGAACCATATACTGCAAATGTTCAGTTCAACTAATTACTTTCCCAGGGAATGTAATGAGTTACCCAGTACTTGGACCACCACACAAATTGTGGTATTTCAAACCCACCCAGGTGGAGGGCTGTGCCACCCGCACCCCCCAATGTGGGGGACTGCATCCCCTACACCTCCCCCAACTATATATACCAACTCTGAGATCGCACTACAGTGGGGGAAAAGGGCACATTTCTAATGCTGGGCAACTTATTACTTTTGAAGAATGAAGGTTTGTGGAAATGAACCTTCAGTAAAGTAATATAGACCCCTCCAGGACTGCTGCCAGTGGTTCAGTGCTTAGAAGGCTTGCCTGTCCAAGACTACAGTCCCTACCTGAGGATGTCAAAGCTAAGTTTTTACCTGTTTTTTTATAAAGTCTGTCTCTTTGGCCTCTCCTTGTGCTGAGAGGAAAGATTATACAGGAGTTTAAACAATTTTCTCTTTCCTCATCACAAAATTACAAAGAAATTGTCCCTTCAACCCTCTAATACAAAATGACTAATCAATAGAAAGGCAAAAAATGTAAACAAAAAGTGGCAGGACAAACCCAAATCTGATTTTAAGGAAGCCAAAGGATCCTCTTCAGATAAGCCTTCTAGCTTCTAATTACCTACCCCCTCCATCCCCCACCTCAGCCTATCCTCTCCCAAACTTCCCAACAAACTTTCTGTCAGACTTACATTTTGGGAAACAATCACAATGGATTCTTGGATTTTACAAATCATCCTCAAAGGATACAAATCACAAAGGAATTTCATTGCCTTCTCAATCCTCAATTCCATAAGTACCTTCAAGCCAAAAACATCTGATTCATTTTATCATTTTAGGCCTTCTTTAACAGAGGATTATGGAACCCATTCCTCTTCACCAAAAACAAAAAGTATTTTACTCATTATTTTCCTTGTCACAAGAAAAGAAAGTTCCTGGAGACCAAGATAGGATTTGCCTACCATGAATACCTTTTTTGAAGTTTCCACAATTCAAGATTCTAACACTCTGGGAGCTTTTCCTTCTGATTTTCCCAATTATTTTTTTTGGTTATATATTGGATCTGAAGAATGTTTACTTTAATATTCCCATTCATCCAGATCACAGAAAATGGGTACGATTCTGTGTCTTTGGATTCACTTTCAATTTACTCCTTTGTCTTTTGGGCTCTGCACTGCTGTGACCGTGTTGAGAAAGTGTTTAAGTCCTGTCATAGCATTCTGCAGACTCTACAGTATCCATACATACCCTTATCTAGACAACTTCCTGATTCAAGCCACGCCTCTTCAGAAAATTATGAGACATTTACAGTTCACTGTTAGCCTTTTCCACAGCCTAATTTTCACTCTGAACTTCAACAAGTCCATTCTTCTCCCTGCACATTCCCTAGTGTTCCTAAGTTGCCATCTCAACACATCTCTTACAGTGGTCTTTCTTCCTTCAGACAAACTTCAACTGTTAACAGACTAGTTTCTATCCATGACAAACCCTTCCATGACTTCAACAAGAGAGAGATTCTGAGAGCCCTGGGATACAAGTTGTCTACTAAACAAATGATCCCATTTGCCAGCCTTCATATGAAGAAAATTCAGTGGTACCTAAAATCAATCTAGACACAATACAGCCATCCCATGCCATTCTCAATGCCTCACTTGCCTTTCATGAGGAAAGATTTAATTTGGTGAATTACTGGGATAACAGCAAATCCATGAGCTCTGTTGTGTGATCCTCTTCCTCTGCAAAAGGTCTTTGCAATGCATCAGACATGGCATGGAGGAGGGAGGGCTTAGTTCTAAATGTGCAGGCAACTCTTGATGGGAAGCAGTATTTAGTAGTCAGATGTCATACATCGGTACTTTAGAAAGAAACACGTTTCCTGAATATCAGTAACATGCTTTATTGAGATAATGAACTGTATTCTCATTGGTGGATTACTTGAATAATTAAGCTAATGGATTATATAATGAGATGGTTCAGTTACTGTTTGCATCTGATGAAGTCTTAGCAACTTAGATGAAAACGCTGTGTGTGTAATTGCATTTATGTGTTTGAATTGACTATGAAACCAGCTTTGGAATTCTATCATTGATCTGACTATTTTCCTTCATCTGTGGTACTTATTTTGTTTGGTTTTGGAGTCATTGGTGTTTAGGTACCTGTTCCAGTGCTATTTTTGGTTATTTGTAACCTTTTGACCAAGACAACATTGGTTCTCTCTTCTTTTCCATTTAACCAGAGGCAATCAACATACATTACCACACTGGATTGGCTTGCTCACACAGCAGAAGCACTCCCTAATTCATCCATATCTGAGAACACTTAATGTCACTGTTTGGATGATAGATTCCTTTTGGGCAGATTTACTCAGAGCATATACAGAAGGCCATTAAGGAAGCTAGAAAACATGTAACTGGAAAAATGTATTACAAAATGGAAAAGATTTTGTGTTTTGTGCTAGAAAAGAGAACTGGATCCATATAAAGCATGGATGCTCACTTTCCCTAAATACTTTAATGAGCTGCTTGATTCTGGTCTAGCATACAATTTCATTAAGGTACATTTGTCATCTATTTCAGCTTGTCTTTTCATGGATCCACCTCTTTCTTTGAGAGCAAGCAGTTCTTAAAAGCCATCCCACATATCAGCCCCCACCTCCTCCCCCGGAAAATTTCTACTCCTGCTTGGAACTTGAATAGTGTGCCTGATAAATTAACTTCATTGCCTTTTGAACCTGATTCTTCTGCATTTTTAAAATACTATAAACTGAAAATTATTCTCATTGATCTTTTCATTTCTGCTAAAAGGGTTTCTGAGTTAGAATCTGTAATATCTAATACCACCTTTTTTGGTTTTCCACAAAGGCATTGTCTCTTAGAAATATGCCTAAGGTAGTTATGAAATGTCTCTGAATTAATCTTTATACCTTCTTGCATTGTTTCCTGGTCCCCAAATTAAGGGTGAAAAGATTATTTGTTTAGCAGATGTTCATAGACAACTAAGATTTTATTTGGACAGGACTAAAGAAATTTGAAAAGCTGATCAGTTGGTTACTTCCTCTAAAGGTAAAAAGCAAGCTATTCCAGAATACAACAAACCATTTCCCGACATATTTCCCTTGCCATTTTCTTTTGTCATTCTTTTTAAGGTAAATCCTTCCTGGGACAAATCAAAGCATACTTCTACAATGATTGTAGATTCTTTAAGTGCATTTTTCAAAGGGCTTGACTCCAATTCCATGTTAGAGTCAGCTACCTGGTCTTCAATTCACACTTTTATCAAGCATTTCAAAATAGGTGCCTTTTCTAGAGCATGGACAAGATTTGCCAGAATCATAACCATACTTCAAGGGTTACTGGATTCCAGATCTGTTTCTCTTACCTCCTTGTAGTCCACATGAAAGCTTTGTGAATAATCTCATCTGGCAGCATTACTAATTATTTAATTATTTAATTATTAGCATTAGTGATCTAATTAAGTACATATTACAGTTGTGTAAGAGGTTATCATAGCAGTAGATGTTTGAAAGGATCACCAGTGCAGTATATGCAGTCATCCTTTATCTCCCTGTTTTTTTCTTTTCCCTTTGACTGAGATCGAATCCGTTTTTGCCTTTCCTTCCCCCTCTGAATTCTGCATGAATCAGTCCTGATGGGAGGTCTTTTTATGGGGGAAGAAAATAAGGAATATCTTGGGAAAATAATCCGATTGACACATAAGCTACTGTATCAGTCATGGAAAAATCTCTACAAAGAATTCCTAGAAAACGCAGTACAATCACTCTAGCTAGCTTTGATGGTGTAAAACCCTCAGTCTTTCAGAGTAAAAATGTTAAAGTCAGATTTCAAACACTTAATGATATACTAGAATGACATCTTATATGCGCATTCTGGCGGCATCCAGGCTCTAATGCTGCTGTTTTAGGAGTTAATGTGTTCAATCCCCTTCGGGTTGTAGTAAATACACTTAAACATGTTTTATGACAAATCAAACAATTTTCTGAAACTGCATTTATTTAGTCTTCATATGATGGACTGTCTAGCACTGTAACAGTGAATGTGGTGTTAGCATAGCAGAGATGTGAGAAATTAAAAATGTTAACAACTAAAAAAAAATTCAAAGTAGACTTCCAAACATATAGATTAAGAAAAATGATTAGGGGATGGTACATACTGTAATGCAGGCTTTACAAGACAAAATGTCATCTTTTTGCTGGCAGTATAAAATTCCAACATAAACAGAAACATGGCCATAAATAAGAGAACATATCAGGGAATGGAAAGGGCAGGGTGTAATGCTAAAATTAATTCCCAGTGTAATACTATGATTTGGCCAGTAAAGAAAAATGGTGGCTCATGGTGGTTAGTAATTGAGTTGAGACCGGTAAATTAACTTGTGCCCCCTGCTGCCCATTTAGTAGTAACTACACTTGAATCAGTGGCCATCTATATAGTGACTGCAAAGTATTTTCAAGCCTTAATATTACTAAATGTTTCTATCTCTACTTTTGATGCCTAAGTCTGCACTAAAATTTGCCTTTACATTTGATAACCAACAGTATCTGCTTACAAGAACACTACATGGATTTCACAGTTTATGAATATACTTTCATCAAGTTTTAGCTCAGATTTTGGTACCTTTGAGGGTATGGGGATAAAGTACTCCCATATGCAGATGCTGTTCTCATCTAGACTCCTACTGAGGAAGAACACATATAAATTATGTTTACTGTCTGTACAGCTTTACAAAAACTGGTTTAAAATGGACATTTACAAAGTTCAACTTATGCAGTCGAAAGAAATATTCCTGGGAGTAACTGATATAGTGTACTTAAGATGGTCTATGGCTTGGTGTTTAAAGGCATTCAGCAGGCACCTCTCCCCACCACTGTAATGGGACTATGAAAGTTTACAGGCTTAATCAATTTTTTACATATAACTGATATATATAATTAGCAGGGGCAAAGAGCCCCTGGATAAAATTTTTCCGACTGAGTTTCGACCATTTGTGTTCAATGTAGTGTATGTTGATTTAGTGAGTTGGAGGTATAGTATCATATAATTATGAATACATATACATATATAAAATATATGTATATATGCATGTATATATATATATATATATATATATATATATATATGTGTGTGTGTGTGTGTGTGTGCAACAAGTTGAAATACATTAATGTGTTCATTTGTTCTTTAAATGTTGTCCTAATTTAACATTAGAGAGGTACACAGAAAGGTGGCTGCCTTTTGGGGATAGAGGTAAGGATGTATGCTGTGCACGTGTATGTCAGAAACAACGTAAAATCCCTGCCTATGGCCATTTGTTCTTTCACTTTTCATTTCAATCTAAAATTAGAGGAATACATAGAAAGTGACTTTCCTTTTTCTAGGGGGTAGGGGGATGGCAGGCAGTCTTCCCAGATAGTGGTTTATGTATCCAAACAAGTATTATTTTTCTGTATTTATTAAGGACTACTATTCTGTCAGCTACAAGCATTAAGCTTTATAAACAACTTATTTCTTCCTTGAAAGAAAAACAAAAAACACTGAATTTCTTCTACAGGATCATAGGATATCGAAGGCAAGTCTGACCAGATGCCATGGGTGCCTTGCCAACACCCATTTTCAGGCTCTGCCATATTTTTCAAGGAGTGTAGCACATGTAAGTCTATGGGCAAATATACGGACACCCATCCAGTTAGAAAGATGATAAAGAATAACATTGTTTGACATGCAGGAGGAGTCTGTTCTGGAGCAAACAGATGCACTGGGCAATAAACCTATCTCTCCACCTAGTTTTATTTATTCCTAGATGAAGTTTGCAATGTATGGTTCTGGTGTTGGGAACACAATATTATTTGTTGAGGAAAACTTACTCATGACTTTTGTTCAGGCCAGCATTCGGACAAAAGTTGGTAAAAAAAGATCTAAAATATATCTCAGGGGATCTAGAAGTCTATTGCAACTGGAGGTCCTAGTGATATAATAGTTTCTAGACCACTCCCCACTTAATTCAATTATTTCTTCCACAGTTATTAAAGTGAAGTACTGGTTAGTCAGGGTGTGTTGGAACTTGAAGGATGGAAGAAAAAGCTAAAGGGCAAGACAAAGTGTGAAAATTAATTTCTTTCCTTACTCATGATTTTTAAGTAGGTATTAGACATGCAATCAGGAGCCCATTACGGAACATAGCCCAGTGTTTTTATTTGCCACAGAAAATAGTTTAGTTAAGTGCCTACTCATAGTCACACAGTAGGCAAAAGCTGAAGGAATCAAATCCTGGACTATAGGAAGCAGCTCATTAAGAGCTCATACCCTTAATCCTCTGTGCTAAGGTTGGAAAGAAAAGTTCTGAAATGTATCTTAATGCATCATGAACCCTATGGCTTCTGGAGGATACTACCCCCTGTTTAATTCAGTTATTTTCTACATAGTTATTATAATGCATTCGTGACAATTATTGTGAGTTGAAAGAATGGAGAAAAAAGCTATATAATAAAACAAAGTGTAAAACTTCATTTCTTTCCTGAGTTATAACTTTTTACTCTGGTCATTATTGGATCAAAAGGTTCAAAAGGTAAGTAAAGGCTCCAAAATGCACCTCAAGACATTGGGAATCCTATGACTTTTGGGGCCTAGCAACCCCCAGACCAACTGCTTAAATAAGTTTATTAAAGAATATTCTTGGCCAATTAATGTGTGTTAAAAGAGTGCAGGGAAAAACTGAAGAGTATGACAAAGTGTTAAGATGAAAAACAAGAAACAAATAATATATTTGGGCATTGTGGGTAGGCTAGGACAGAGATAAAGCTGCAGGACAGTTGGGGTGCAGTGGGGAAATGGTTGGTAGTGGGAAGGGATGGACGTGCTATAGATTCTTTTGTCTAAGACTCCATTTCATGTAAGCAAGCCCTGCCCATAAATTTCAGAAACTGAAGCTAACTGATGTATCCCCATGCAGATTTTTTCCCTTTTAAATATCCTCCTAGATCTGTGTCTATGTCAGCAGTTTATAATGATTTAAGTTATAACTGGTTTAGTTAAATATTATATTGCCAGAAACTGGATTTCTGGAAATTCTATTCAGTAGTGGTCCATCTTTTCAGACAGGTTGCTAAATGCAATTAGGATTTCTATTTTTTTCCCCAATTTATTGACAAATGTTTAGGAAAATATGCTTAATTTGTATGTCAAATTAAACAAACCTTAATCTGAATTAGCATTTTTTTGAAAATGCTGGGTAATGTATAATTGCTTGGTAATTGCTGTTCAAGAATGTGCTGTGACATGATGTAATAATTATTTTTAGATGACCTCTTTTACTCTTTATTGGTTACATGCTGGTGGATTTTTAATATTTAACATTCTGAGGGTTAGCATTGCATTTTAACAATATACTATAACAATAAGGAATATGGTTACCTAACATTTTTCATTTTTATAACGTTTATCCTAGAGGGTAATGCTACATCTGTTAGGCATAGTACTAAAAAGATGTATACCATTTACCTTTAAGGTCTGAGCAGGCAATCATTTTCTTTTTCAACTAAAACAATTTCACAAGCAGAGAATGATAAAATATAACTAATGTTCTAAAACTTCACATTTTAGAAATATTACGAATATAAATGGTGCTGCAGTCAATGCAAAATAATACAAAGCAGTAAAACAAACCAATGTACAAATATTATAAAAGTGTGTATCTTTTAACTTGTGTGTGGGTATGGTCATCCGCAGTGCTGGCCAGGTTAGAAACTACTAATTATTATACAACTTTTTGCTGAAAATAAACTGCAACCTGTATCCAGATTGCTAGACATGGGTAGGAAATTAGCTCTTACTATACATATGAATAACTAGTTAAGACAAGTTCACTACAGCTGCTTCTTACTTTCTGCAATTAAGTGCACTGGCTTTGGATTTCCATCTTCCTTCACAACATTGTGCTGCCATTTATGGTTGTCTCCATCACTAGGGCACACTGTTTTGTTTTCCATGGTTTTCCACTTGCTGAGCTTATTCTTCTCTCTTGACACAAATACACTGTTTGTGCCCTGCCTTGCATTCAGATACAAGCCGAGGCCTTGTAGGACAAGCAGGCCTTTCTTTGTACAACTCCAAGCACTGTTGCTGTTATTCTCACATGATCCTAGTTTCACATGACTGAATTCTGCAGGTTTGTGGACAAGTAGGCACTCTCTGCTTTTCATGCTGACTATGGAATCACTGTTAAAATCCCAGCTCCACTGCTGATATGGAGAGTAGGGGTTGCACTCAACAAGGGATACACGATTCTTCTTGTGACTGGCATGAACACATTTTTCCAGGTGTGCATTCTTTATCAGGAAGCTCTGCCCTTCTAATGCTGAAATTCAAGAAAAATGCAAAAGAAAGGTTAATGTTAAACACAGTAGGTTTACATTCTGCACAGACAGTTAAAATACATAAGCCACAGATGCTTTGGCTGGATTCTTTTATACAGACAGATTTCATGCTGAATTAAAAAGATGTATTTAATTTGTGGCACCATAACAAAGTATGTGGACATAATACAGTTCTGTTATAAAGCATAATTAGGTTTCTTTAAAGAGGTTGAAAATAGACACAAGTATTGTTATAACATAATTTTAATATTTTTAAATGTTACTGAGCTTAAAGTTAATTTTTCTACAGGATATTTTCTAGCATCATTTTGCATACTGAAAATATATAAATGTAACTATGACAGTAATGTCTCCAACTCCATTTCTAAATAACTGCTATCTGTTAGCTTCTGTGGTTGCTATTTATTCTTAGGTAAGTTTTGTAGTATATAGCACATAGTTGCACAGAAATGGGTCATGCATAGGCTGGTGGAGCATGGTAGTTATTCATAATCCCATATTATGCTATGGTGCAGACAGCACAAAAGCAGAAAATATAGGCAAATGACCAAATAATATGTAAGTTAAACCAGGATGGGAAATAAAGTCCTGATGAGATGTAACTGTATGCCAGGAAAATGTAATTCATAGCCATATGTGGGGAAAATTATGCACCTAAGTTCATGAAAAAATGCTCTGAAAATAGTTGTAGACAGTGCAAATGTTAGAAGTAGCTGCTTTAGTAGTGTACCTGCATACTTTACTAATTAGCTCCACCATTCAAGGTCATGTCTGCCACCAAAGGAAATAATGCCATCATCTACTGACATACAATAATTTGATTGATCAGGAGGGCATTAATTACTTTAGACATCATACGGGTGTGAAGGGAGAGTGTAAGAGAAGGAAGAAATGTTTAGTGAATATTCTATTATGAAGTATGTTTCATTACAAAATGGATTTCTGACAGTTTTAGTCTACTTTTGATGGTTTATTTCCTTCCAACATGAAAGTACCAGCACGGCCAGTGCAGAATGGTCTATTATAGAATTCAGAATGTGTGCCTATTATGGTAAGGCACAGATATAGAGTCAGGAGACTCATGGTGTTTATTTTTAATTAGTTAAATTTTAACTAGATTGCAGTAGTGGCAGTACTGTGAATGAATTCTGCACCATGCTTTGTGCTTCAGTACTTTTTAAAACTATATTATATATATTTAAATTTGCATTCCGATAGTTTAGTGCCTATGCCTGTGGTAGGACTGCAGTAGTGGCAGTATTGTGAATTCTGCTCCAGGATTTCTGCTTCAGTAAAAGTTTATAGTTGTATATACCTGCTTAAAGTTGCATTCCAGTGCCTTTCTGTTTAACTTGATACTATTTTCCCCTGTTCTTTGAGTCTGCCCCATCCCCGACTCAGACACTAAGCTAAAAGTTTCTGAAATTGTAACCATAGGACTGGAGCTACAGTGTTGACTTTAATTGACTGAATCCTTCTTTAGCAAATTTGCTATGTTTACCAGAGAGCTACATCCACCCATGTTTTTTTCTTCAAGAATCTGACAGGTGTGAGATACAAGCTTTTCGTCAAAAAGGAAGAAAAAAAAGCTTTTATTTAAATTCTGCTTAAATATTTCAATGTGCACTTATACTTTATTGTACTTTTTTGCTTTTTGTCCATGGTTTAGCCAAAAAAGTTATCTTTTTGCACTTTTTTAGTTTGTTCTTGGACCTTAGTCATGTAGCTTCATTTTCAGTTGTGTGAAGACTGTATATTACGGCAAGAATTTTAGCATTGTTTATACACTACACTACAATTCTTTTTCCAAAAGTAGAATGATCACATTTAGTCCTTTATCACAATGTTACTGATAAATTTTGCATAGTTTGGTGCCTTAGTCTATGGCATAGTGGCAGCATTGTGAAGTCTGCTTTAGGATTTGTGTGCTTCAGTACTTTTTATAGTTGTATATACCTGCTTAAAACTGTATTCCAGTAGCCTGGTGCCTTAGTCTCTGGTGGATTGCAGTAGTAGCAGTGTTGTGAGTTCTGCTCTAGGATTTGTGCTCAGTGTGTTTTACAGCTGCATATATCTTCCTAAAACTGCATTCCAGTGCCTTTCTGTTTACCTTGATACTGTTCTTCCCCTGTTCTTTGAGCCTGACCATCCCTCCTCTCAAATACCAAGCTAAAAAATTCCGAAATTCTAATCACAGGACTAGAGCTCCAGTTTTAAATTTCTTCCCCAATGTCTTTCTCATGTTGTAGTTTTAAAAGGCTGTGTCTCTGGCTTCTGCCCCTTATGGTACTCCGACTTCCAAAGTCCCTCCCTCCCCTCTTTCTTTGCTACTGTTGGTTGTATAACTTATTTAAGTGCTTTCCCACCCATTGTTTTCCATATATCCATAATACTAAGTGTCCATCCAGCAAACCAGTATTGCACTTGAGTAAACTGTCCTTACTACACATTGCCACAGCACATTAAACAGCACTAGTATCAAATCTTAGCACAATCTAACCTAGTCTATTGCTAAATCCCAGAGACCACCCAAGGATACCTCTGTATAACCCAGTCCATGACCTGCAGTAGCCCACCCAAATACAGATCCAGACTACATGGATATGCAGTTTACAAACATCTCACTAGCTAGGTTGGTAGACATTGACAGCCTGAGACAATGTAGCAATTGTCTCATGTTTACAGACAACCATTTAATCCATGAAGAAACAAACAAGTGCATACGTAACTTGACAGATCCTGACTCCACATAAGCAATTCAAGTCACTACGCCACAGGTACCAATATGGTTCTGTCATAGCCCAAGTGGGCATTAATGATCTGAGACATTCTTCTCTGGATTGTATGAGGAAACACATCGTTGATCTCTCTGAATATGTATCTCAGGCTGGTATGTGCCTTGGACTGAGCAGCATTCTGCCTTCACCTAAGATGATACCACAGTATGAACAAAAGATAATTAACTTCAATAACTAGCTTCGTTTCTGGTGTCTTTCCAGGGGGATTCAATATCTGTCAGCATGGGAAGACATGATTTGTAAACCATGCTGCTTTGCAAAGAATGGTCTGACCCTGTCTCCCTTAGGCTTCTGAATATTGGCTAAAACTTGATTCACCCTCTTACAGCCTTTTTGAGGCAATGTCAAATTGACAAACCTACCTACATAGCAAATAAAACCCAAAAAACCTAAAGATGTTACTGGTCAATGCTAGGAGCCTATACAAGAAATTCCATACCCTATAAGCTCTCCTCACTTTGGAGAATATAGACATCTATGCCACTAAAGAGACATGGTTTAAATCCACAGAAACCAATCCAGCAGTGCAAGGCTTCAGTGTCTTCCACACATTTAAACCATCAGCTGCACAGACAGGGACAAAAGGTTGAGGAGTCTCAATGTATGACTGCAGCAAGCATAACTCTATGTTGGATAAACAGGACAATGCCCTGGAATTTATCCACATGTAAATCACAATAGACAAAGTCTCATACCATATCCTAGCAAGCTATAGGTCACTCTATGCCCCTAGAATCTCACAGCTCATACTTACACCATTAATTTAATACCATTTTCAAGGAGACTTTAATTACCTGTCTGTAGACTGGGAAACATACACTGCTTCATACTTGCAGGCACAATGATACCTGAACTTCATTAACTCAAATACCCTTGATCAGATAGTGAGCACCCATCAAAGTTTCAAACATACTGAATCTGGTACTCATCAATATAGGAGAGAGCTGCACCCCTGTCCCAGTGTTACATTCTCACTAGTGAGGTCAGACCACAAAGCATTCTCCTGTGAAATAAAAATCAACTATGTAACCCCAGCAAACCCTGTAACAGATAAGAACAATTCCAAAGCACACTGCAGCATATTAAGTGATTGACAAATTTCAGTGCCCCTCTCAATACCAAGTTCACAGCAACCTATGTGAAATTATTCACAGAGACTCTGTACAACCATGAAAATGGCTATACAGTGGCTGCTTTCCATAATGCTGGAATCTTAACCTTAACAGGATATATAACAAAAGGAAAAAAGTAATGGCTAAAATTAGAAAGAGCAATTCTCACAATGATATGAGCTCTCTAGTTAAACTAAACAGGAAACTAAGAGGAACAATTAAACCCAACAAGGCTAGGTCAAAATAGCCTCCAGACTAAAGACAATCAGAAGGTCTTCTACAGCTGTGTCCAAAACCTCAAAGGTAGCACACATCAGACCTGATTAACTTCTTTGAAGTGGTCACCAAAGCCGTAGATGAGGGTAAGGTGGTTCACACAGCCTATCTAGATCTCACCAAGGCTTTCAACACCATCCCCCACTCTGGAATTATAGATAAACTCACTAAACTAGGTATAAATCCCTATGTCACAAGATGGGTTGCCAACTGGCTCACTGACAGAACCCACACTGTGAAAGTAGCAGACTCCAAATCCAACTTCAGACCAGTGACAAGTGGAGTGCCACACGGTTCGGACCTGGGTCCTCTCCTGTTTTGTATTTACTTTATTGAAATATAGGCTAACACAGAAGGTCTTTGGCTAATGAAGTTCGCAGATGACTGCAAACTAGGAGCCATAATCAAAACTCCTAATGATGTGGACATCCTATAAAAGGGCCTCACTGAGACAGATGCCTGACGTCAAAGCCATGGCCTCAAACTCAATGGCAAAATGTGCATTGTCATCCCTTTTGGTAAAAACTCTGTACCCATGAACTACCACATAGGCTGTAGTCTACTTAACACCAAAAGTGTGATAAGAGACCTTGGGACACAGGCAGACAGTAGTCTCTCCTTTGATAATCACATCACCACAGTAGTCAAGAAATCCTTCTACGTGGCACACCTCATCACAAAAGGTTTCTCATCCAGGAAAAAAGAGGTCATTGTTCCCCTCTACTCATCACTCATTAGACCCATTATAGAGTACAATGCCCCTTTTGGTATGTACCTCATAAGACATCTACAACAACTGGAAAGGCCACAGAAATACCTCACAAAGAGGATTACCGGCCACAAACAGATGCCCTATGCAGACCGTCTCAAAAAACTCCAGCTTTACTCCGTCGAATATCGCCTACTCAGAGGCAATCTCTGCCTAACAAACAAAGCTATGTCAAACCCAGAGCTGTTGGACATGCTAGACTTAAAGAAATCCCAATCCCTCTGAGCGATATGCTCTAGGGACCTAAACCTTGTCACTACAATAAACAGAACATGCTGGAGGGATAGATTCCTGTCCCAGAGACTTCCCATACTCTGGAACAAACTTCCTATCTATATCAAACAAAGCTCCTCATTAGCACTCTTCAAGAAAAATCTTGATGATTGAATGGGGGATAAGAAATTCATCCCGGGGATCACTTCTGTGGCTCTGCTCGACAGGGGAACAGGAAAATAATTTTCTTGGGTGGCGAAAGCCAAAGTACCGTTTGGCTAGGCTTATATAGGCCCTAGGGCCAATAGCCTAATACCTACCTATGAACTGGTGTCAGTGGTGCTACCTCCACTTGCACAGAGAGACAGAGAATTTGCTGGCTGAAGAATTCAACTCAAAGTTCTCCCCCAGCCTCGGCCTGTGAAATACCTACTTGCATAATCCCCCTCAACTATTAACAGGACGCAAGTCCTGGCGGTGCCCGTTAAGGCCAAAAACATAGCCTTAATATGCCCTAACAATATCCCAGGATGCCTTTGAAATAGCTTGAAACATGACCTATCAGGACCACTTGAGTCACCTTTTAACTATAGCCTCAAAACAGGCTTTGTACCATGGGAATGGAGGAATGCAATGATTATCCCACTTCACAAGGGTGGACCATCAACAAATCCCAGAAACTTCAAACGTATTAGTCCTACATGTCTAATATTCAAAGCCATGAAACAAATTATCAAGGAAATGATCAACAAATACACAGGCAACCTTCAGACACTGGACCCAACCCAGTTTGACTTTGTTAAGGGAAAGTCATGCTACTAAACCTGGTGGAATTCTTTGAGAAGGTCACAAGCTAATGGATGAGGGGAAAATGCTGCATACTACCTACCCGGACCTGGCTAAGGCATTTGATACAATACTCCAGTTGGTTATAGTTGACAAACTCACCAAAATGGGCTTAAACCCCTACATAACTCACTGGATTGCTAGTTTGCTCATAGACAGGACCTAGGAAGTCAGGATTGGTGATACCACTTCTACTAAGATGCTGGTTACCAGTGGGATACCTTTGGTCTCCATTCTGGGACAGCTCCTATTTATCATCTACTTCTCAGAGGTAAAGCCTAATGTCAAGGACCTTTGGATGACCAAGTTCATAGATGACTGCATATTGTGAGCTATCACAGATTTCCCCCATGACACAAACATCTTACAAGAGGGTTTAACACAAACAAATGACTGGTTCCCAAGTCATGGAATAAAATTCAATGCCGAGAAATGCAATATAGTGTCTTTTGGGAAAACTACCACCCAAGCTAATTACTTAATCAATAGAACACCTATAAGAGTTGACCCAGTAGTTAGGGATCTGGGAACATATGTAGACAGTTATCTGTTCTTAGACCAACATGTGGCCAAGTTAGTAAGAAAATCATTCTATGCTGCCAAATGTATAAGTAAGGGTATGGCATCCAGGTCCATGAAAGTCATAGTGCCACTTTATTCATCCCTTACCAGGCACATTATTGAGATTAATGCCCCTTTGGTATTTACCAGACCAGACATGTGCAACAGTTGGAACACCCACAAAGGTTTCTTACCTGGAGAATCCAAGGTACAAACACATTGTCCTATACAGATTCTCTTAAAGCCCTGTCTCTATACTCTGTGTCCTATGAGATAATAAGAGGTGATCTATGCCTGGCATGCAAGGAGTCCTTGGATCTAGCTCTGATGGATCTTTTGCACATTTGCAAAATGAACAGCATGAGGACCATTAGATCCAAGGATTTAAATTTTGCTTGTGACACAAATGAGACATGTCAGTGAGACAGATATAGGTCTCAGAGGATCCTCCATATTCTGGAACAGGCTCCCCATCCATGTGAAGCAGAATCCATCCCTAACCCTATTCAAGTGTAACCTTGACCAGTAGATGGGAAATCGGAAATTTACCCCAGGTCTCCCCCCCCCCCCATGTTTCTGATAGACGGGCTGACAGTAATGCCCAAACTAACGTACTCTCCCCCCACATAACCTCTAGAAAGTTCCTAACATATCCCCTCCTAATAAATTACCTTGATACACAGGGATACAATTGGGTTGGATTGCATGGCTAGGCTTATAAAGGCCCTGGTGGTTGTTGGCCTAGTATATACCTATGAACTTAAGTTAGTGGCTGTAGAATAATAATTTCCATTTTGCTGCATTTTACCAAAATAATATACAAAAATCAAGTTTCTTATGTTTTGAGGAGACAGGACCATGATGGCCTCTCTCCCACATACTGTGCTTTCTGCAATAAACAAGACTATTCTTCTCTGCTGAACTGGGTTGTTGTTTCCATTTTTTTTTGTTTTACAGTTTGGTGCATGAAGTCTCGGATCTTTCCAGCTGTTGTGCATTGCTGCAGCAGAAAGTGCCACTGGGTTCATTTGTGACAGGTTTTCTGTCTGGCACATGTCTGGTACATCAAATTATATTTTTTTCTATAAGTTCTCACCTTCAGCAGAGTTTGGGGTCTATACAGGTAAGATTTGCTAACAATCTCTACACTAGATACATATATGAGAGTGGGGACATTGGATGAAAGTCATATTATTTGAAATAACAAACTTCATTTTTTGATTGAATGAGAGTGGGTTTTAATCACACAATAACAAGGACTGGAGTACCGTATAAGGACATAATATCCTTATTATGTGTGAGAATGGGTTTTAATCATGAAGAAAAATAATTAAGGAACAAAGAAGTTTCTTTACTGATGTGACAGTGGGTTTTATAATCATAGTCGCATATCTATCCACTTTCGTATGTGAATGGGTATTACAATGGGCACCAGTGTAGGTGTATTAAAAGAGACAGAGTTGGGGAATCCAGCCAGTCATGTGTTTAATAAATATGATTGAGAAAGCTGTAATTATTTGGTGAAATGATCCGAGCTCTCTAAATATGACAGTGTGTTGCAGTTCCCAGAGGGAGGCACTTCTGACAAGAAAATCTTAAAAAACCTTAAAAAGAAATTGAAACATAAATGGAAAATGGTACCAACCACTTGTTGGTCAGCTTTTAATGACTGGCTGGAAGACTCTAAAAATAAGGAAAAGGAATCTGTAGTTAGAAGTTTAAAATACAATTCAGCTAGGGTAAAATCACAGCTGAGGGTGGCTAATAGAACAGCAAATGCATTACAGAAATGAACAGAAGACAAACCCCGTTCCTGGGGTCTATATCCATTAAAGCAGTTGGAAAAATTAGCAATCAATCAATCAGAATCTTCAGATGACGACTGACCCCTGCTTCCTTCTGCCCCTCCTCCACCATATGATCAGTCTGCTTCTCACGAAGCTAACAGCCCTCTCAATCAGGGGCAGGTGGAAGTTCGATTTGCCAAACCAACACCAAATTCTCCACATACATACCAGTTAACTTCTAGTACTTCAAGCCATCCCTATGAGTCAGTATAAAATACAAGATTTAGGCAACAAAAATGACAATCCATCGAGATACCCTCAGACCAAATGTTAGGACAGCCAACAAAGTAAAGCATTTCTGTAAAAAAAAAAAATCAGCATGGGGCAAATACAAATTATGTAAATAAACTAGAATGATTTTGTAATAAAAGTGCTCCACCACAAGTGAATACTTTGAAAAGAATTAAACAATTAGTTACACAGTTCCCTATAATTATTGATGGAGATGAATATTGGTGGAATCTCCCTACTAGGCAAGAAAGGGAGGAAGTATCAGATTCTGACTCTTTCTTCTGAAAAAGAAATCCCTAGCACCCAAATGCACCCATTGACAGATGTTCTTAATCTTGCAGCCGCTCAAGATGAAGATGCAAAACTGACCATAAGGGCTCTGTGTTCATTGATTGCAGTAGGTTTACAAACCATCATAGATTCTCTTCCTACAGTTTGGACACATTCAATCAAATATGCTAAAATATTAGCGGGATATGTACAGTTACAGAATCCTACTACTGAAGAATTATGAGCAGTTTTAAAGTCTTGACACCTACTGACATTTTTAGGAATATATGGGAGAATTCCAATATAGGTGACAATATCGCAAAGCATACAGATGATGGATTTCTTCCTGTTACGGATAATCTACTGAAAGTTTTCATTACAGTATCCTCCCAAACTGATTTGGGCAAGGATTAATGGAACTGTACAGAAAGAAAATGAATCCATTGATGCATATCTACAACATATGATACATGCATTTGAAACTTTTTCTGGGCGCCCAGGACCTATGGAAGGAGCAGCAACTAGTAGACTGTAAGCAGCTTTTGCAGGAGGCTTATTGCCACCAATACAGGAACAGAATAAGAAGTTTGCTTAAACTGGCCAAGTTTAGACATTCATGAAATTGTTAACCAAGCACAGTATGTTGCAGACAATACTGCTAGAGAAGAAAAAGAACAACAAAGGAAACTAGTAGATGTTCAGATAGAAATATTTCCCACCGATTCACAGGGATAGGGATGAGAGAGGAAGAGGGAGATATAGATTCTTTCAACCACAAGCATCAGGACAATGCCATCAAAAGTTGTACACTCCTATGTCACCACAAGCCGCAGAATGTGAACCATGCCTTAGTAATCTATTAATTGTGGACAGTCAGGACATTGGCATAATGAATGTCCACTCTGTACAGACAAATGTGCTAAATGCTCCAGCACTACAACAGGCAGAAAGACATCCTCCAGTTTGAATACCACCTGGCAACACCAGCATGGCTTCAAGAATATTAGGACAGCCATGAACAGCTGCCACTGCTATTTCCATTGGTGGCAGTTGACCAGGAAGGTCCTTTTGCTGATATTACTGCATGCATCTCTTCTCTTCTCTTCCTTTTCTTTTTGTGAAGGGTAGATCATGCCTTCTCAACCTGGTTGACTTCTTTGAGTCAGTCACCAGAGCTGTGGATGAGGGCAAGGCAGTTCATACAGTCTACCTCAATCTGGCCAAGGCCTTTGGTACCATTCCCCACTCAAGAATTATTGATAGACTCACCAAACTAGGCATCAATCCCTATATCACTAGGTGGGTGCAAACTGGCTCACAGAACCCACAGTGTGAAAGTACCAGACTCTAAGTGAGACTGCTAACCAGTCATGAGTGGAGTCCCACAAGGATCTGTCCTGGGTCCTCTCCTGTTTGGCATCTACTTCTAAGAAGTGCAGGCCAACATAGTGGGACTCTGGCTGACAAAGTTCGCTGACGATTGCAAGCTGGGAGCCATTATTAACTCCCCAAGTGATGGAGACATCCTACAGAAAGGCCTCACTGAGACCAATGACTAGTGTCAAAACCTTGGCCTTAAGCTTAATGCCAAAAAATGCATTGTCATTCCCTTTGGGAAAAATTCAGTTCCCACTAATTACCACATTGATGGTAGCCCACTGTCACTGAAGGCGTTATAAGAGATCTGGGGACATAGGTTGACAGCAACCTCTCCTTCAACCACCACATTGCCACTGCGGTCAGAAAGTCTTCTATGTGGCAAATCTCATTACCAAGGGTTTTGCATCCAGGAAGAAAGAGGTCATCATCTCTCTCTACTCTTCCCTCATTAGACCAATCAGCGAGTATAATGCCTCATTTGGCACGTAACTCACTTGACACCTGCAGCAGCTGGAAAGGCCAGAAAAGTACCTCACAAAGAGGATCCTAGGCCTTAAACACATTCCCTACATGGACAGACTCAAAAAACTCCAACTTTTCTCTGTCTTATATCGTCTATTAAGAGGCAATCTCTGCTTGACTTACAAAGCCATGTCTGACCCAGCCCTGTTAGAAAAGTTACACCTAAAGAAATCCCAATCCCTCCGCACTACATGATACATGGACCTCAACCTCATTACCACAATCAACAGAACATGCTGGAGGGACAGGCCCATAACCCAGAGACTGCCCATGCTCTGGAATAGACTTCCCATACATGTCAAGCAGAGCACCTCACCGGCCCTTTTCAAGAGAAATCTTGATGAGTGGATGGGAAATAGAAAGTTTATCCCAGGGATCACTCCAGTGGCTCTGCTTGATAGAGGCATCTGGAACTAATGGTGACATGATGCCAGGGCACTTCTATGGGCTAGGCTTGTAAAGGATCCAGGGCCACTGGCCTAGTACACACCTATGAACCTATGACATTGGAGCAACTAGAGCCATGATAATTTCGGCAAAATCTCCCACTTTCCAATAAAACAGTTTAAGGGGTGGGAGTATCCAGATTTCCTCTGGATTACCCAAAAGTAAACATATTCCTATCCAAATTGCTCAAGTAAACACCAACTTTTTTGCTTTTATTGCAGGAAATTCTGCCTCATTCAGGTAGGGATTTACTTTGCAAACTATGATGTACTATTTACCTTACTCCAGATGGGGTTTTTCTTGACATTCCAAATGAACCATCTCCTTTGGGTTTGTATTCAGCAAACATCTATATAGATGAAGATACCTTTTTTGCTGTTCTAGCAGCAGACCAAATCAAAAAGATATAACTACAGTCAAAAAACAGACTCTTGCTCACACAAAACCATACACTTTATTACAAATTCAAATAAAATGAATTGACCACTTTCATCCCAACCACCTGGGACTTCATCAGAATCACAAACTACAATACTGCATCATATTTAAAGAACCCATATTTTGTCTTAATTAACTCTCTTAAAGAGACCATGTAATAAAAATAAACCTCCTAGTACAAAGCAACATGACTTCTGGTGCTTGTTTAAACAGGCTCACAAGCTCACCTTGTGGTGCTATAGATTATGATAATTTCGTTGATAAATCTTTCACCTTTGAACAGGGAACCATTTGTGAAAATAAAATGGACGGGACATTAAACTGGCATCAATGTGGTATGCTGAAGGACTTAATTTATACTTTAGAAAGAAACTGTACAAAATTAAGATTTTGCAGATCAACAATGCTTATTTGTCTAGATGTATGTAGTTAAAAATTGGGGTCTATATCGTATTATCAGACAATCAAAAGAGCGAACAATCTTTCATCAATCCAATAATGTCAAAAGGAGAAAATCGTGAAGTCACAGAACATCAATTTTTTTTTTCCCAAGGAAAATAACCGGTGGGCCTTCTTTGGGACTTTGCCATTTCTTCCACTATGGTGCGATCTCGGAGTTGGTATATTTAAGTAGGGGGGTGTGGGGGCACAGCCTTCACATTGGGGGGTGTGGGGGTGAAGGCCCCCCACTTCATTTTGTGTTTAAACTTTTTTTTTTTTTTTTTGCAGAGCAGCGAATTTTTTTCCCTGGGGAAAAATCTGCTGTTCCATGTGTTCCAGTTTTGGCGATTTCGACATTATCGATTCGATGAAAGAGCATTCGCTCTTTTCATCATCTGATAATGTGATATAGACACAAAAACTGTACCTCAGGGGTTGAGAGTGTTTAAATTTCTGTTTGGGTTGGATTACAACGATGTTATGCATGACAAATTTATTGATATGTTTAATAGGCATGGACTTGAATTGATTTAGAAGATTATAAAATTTAATGATGACAAGCTTCGCAATTTGCTGAAAGAAGTTGAGAAACTGAATAATGATGTTAAAAATTATTACTTTTTCCACAATGGGAAATATTATTTGTCAAGCAGTTTAGGGTAGTAGAAAATAAGTGCAATAGAATTTACCAAAGGAAATTTAAGAAATTACAAAGAGATATTAAGCAATATATTAATAAAGAAGTTTACCCCATAAAGTCTAGCAGTGTTAAACACACAGGGAGGGGTTATAAAACACAGGAGAATGGATTTTCTCACAGAGACATGACAACTTTCATTAAATTCAATAAACCTGGACACTCAGCAAATTACAAGTCTTTTTTTTTTTCAGGGACACCCGAGATGGGAAGCACAAGGGGATTTAGTCCAGGCATATCCAGGTCAAGGGAGGGAACAAGGAATCAACAGAAATAGGTGGTAGCAAGAGAAACACCAGATTTTTCAGAGATCTCGATAGATGGTATTATGCACACTTTCAAAGGGTTTCATATTTTTAATTATACCAACAAATTTGTTTCTAAGGAGTATTTTACATTGTTCATGAAAGGTTTAAAATTTGTAGCCATGAAATGTTTTGATTTTGTAGATTCCATTATTGAGACCAAACTATACATTAGAAAATTAAATTTGGCTATTTTTTCAATGAACAGGGGGAAATACACATCAAGGTTTTAACAGACAACAAACAACCATTAGAAGAAAAAGTACTTTTAGTCCTCCATTAAATTCCACTCTAAATATTTTAAAGAAGGCTATTATAGAAGATCTCCATGATTTGAAAGTGAAATCTCATAATAAATACTACTTTTCCAACTTAAACAAGAATGAGAAAATCAACAAGAAAAAAAAACACTGGCAGTGAAAATGGAAAGAAGTTTAATTAAGCGTTCTGCTTTTCTAAAGTGTGAAAAAGTGTAAGAATGAGAAAGTGTTGTTTCAGCAACTTAGAAAAGATAGGTCTGTTAGAATTATGAGACCAGATAAGGCTGGGGGATTGATTTATTCGATTCTTTTGAGTATTCACAGAGGATTTTTGAGCTGTTATATGATACAACTACATATTCCTTAGTTTCTATTAATGAAATTAATATAAGTTATAAGAGAATAGATCTTTTTCTGGAAGAATACTTATTGGATCAAAGAATTTCCTTAGAAACTTATAACTTTTTGAAAGTTAAAAACCCGACTGTAGCAACCATTTTTTGTATCACAAAGGTCCACAAAGACTTAAAAAAACACCCTTTGGGCAGATTGTGGCAGGACGGGGTTCCAAGACATACCCACTTGGGGTATGTGTTGACAGGTGGTTAAAACCAGTTTGTCAAGGTGCTGACCATTTGATCATAGACTCCTGGGATTTCCTGGGGAGACTTAAAAAGGGCTTTTGGGACAATAAATTTATTTTTTTGACCACTGATGCTGTGGATGTTTTTACATCTATTCCTAGAGAAGAGAGGATGGAACATTTTTACAGCTGTATGCATAGATACACAACGTACTCCAATGACAAAATCAACCAGATTGCAGATTTCATGGGTCTAGTTTCAAACTACAATTTTATCTATTTTGAAGGGGAATATTTCAAGCAAAATAAAGGTGTCGCTATGAGTGCTTCTAGTGCCGTTATCTATGCAAATATGGTTTTGCTTGAATGGGAATTTAATAAGGTCTTTAACAGTGGTTTCATCAATTTTTAAAGCTTTATGTCTGATACCTGAATGACATATTTATTTTGTGGAAAGTTCAGAATGTGAGATAAAAATTTTTATTGAGTACCTCCACAAATCCTCCAGTTTCCTTAGATTTACTTACACATATAATGAGGGGAATTCATTATTTTGATACTTTTATTCAACACACAAAGGATGGTTTCAAGTCATTGATTTATAGAAAACTGACATTTAGTAATTCCTACTTGGAATTTACTAGTCATCCATTTTGTCAAAAGAGAAGTATAGTCTAAGGACAACTCGTTCGAGTCACCTGGATAACTTCACATTTTGAAGACTTGGCCAAAGAATTAAGAGTGGTTGCCGAGATGTTTTATGGCAGGGGATATCCTTCAAATTTAGTAGAAGATATAATGACCTATGTGGAATCTGAGTGGGGTAACAAATATAAACCTCTTCTTGGGGTAGGGTTGGATGATAAGCAGACTATCAAAGGAATTAGTGGGTATGAGAGAGTCCTGGTACTTACCTACAGACCTTTGGCAAGAGATGTAAAAAATATTGTTTCCAATAACTGGAACATATTAAAAGGTACCCCTTAGCTTATAACATACTTGGCACACAACCCTCATTTGTGTATAAAATGGGTCCCAACATTAAGGCGAGTTTGGAAATGGGGAATTTGTTAAATTACAATGACAGCATTTTTAAGAAAGGGACATCAAAATGTGGGAGATGTTCACAATGTAGTTTCATCATGGAGGCAATAGAATTAATTTTAGAGCATGATCTCTGGTCAAAAATTAACTTTGTTAAATGCAACTGTCAAACTAAAGCAGTGGTTTACCTTGCAAAATGTTTGAGATGCCCTGCCTTTTAAGTAGGTAAGATGGAGAGACACATACATGATAGAATTTATGAACATCAGTACCAAATTACAAATTGAAATAACAATAATACCCCGTTTAAGCATTCCCCAAAATGCCCCTCTTACAGAAACTTTGGTTTTGCCATTTTGGAACACATTATTGTAAATCCTAGGGGTGGTGATTTTAAATCTGGACTGGAAGAAAAAGAATTAAGGTGGCAGGTATGGCTACATGCTTCACACTTTCCAGGATTAAGTGAGAATAGTTCCCTGCAACCAGTTCTTAATAACAAAATTAATTGTTGAATGACTTAGTCTGTTTTTTAAGTATGTTATTATATTGGGTTGTTATTTCATTTTAAATATTTAAAGTTCAGTGTACTAGGAGGTTTAAGTTTTATTACATGGTCTCTTTAAGAAAGTTAATTAAGACAAAATATGAGTTCTTTAAATATGATGCAGTATAGTAGTTTGTGATTCTGATGAAGTCCCTGGTGGTTGGGACGAAAGCGCTCAATTAATTTTATTTGGATTTGTAATAAAGTGTATGGTTTTATATGAATAAGAGTCCATTTTCTGACCGCAGAGATATCTTTTTGATTCGGTTGGTTGTTTGGTATCATTACACTTTTATCATTTATTTTTTGGTTCTAGCCGCAGAAGAAGTCCCAGATGTCACTAATGCAGAAGGTTTGGAAATAGTCCCTCCACAGATTTGCACTACTTATTAAAATGAAGTAGGGTTCATAAGAGATGCAGAACCTGTGAAAACTATTTTAAAACCTTGTGAGTGCCTACCCAATGGTAGTTCAATATCCTTTGTCAAATGAGGCAGAGAAAGGGATCGAACCTGTTATTTCTGGATTACCCCAGCAAGGTATAACTGTCATGACTCAAAGCCTATGTAACATACCCATTCTACCTGTTGAGAAACCAGGCAAAAATACTTATAGATTTGTAGAAGACTTGCAAGCAGTTAATGTAGCAGTAGCACCAATTGTTCCTGTAGTTCCCAACCCTGCCACAATATTAAGTTCTATCCCACCAGCCATTACTACATTTTCAGTGACAGCTGTTTCCTGCCTTCCATGTCTTATTCTCTATTCCAATGCAACCAGTTTGTCAGTATCTGTTTGCATTTACTTACAGTGGGCAACAGTACACATGGATGAGATTGCCACAGGGATATTTATAATTGCCTGCCCTTTCCTCTAGGGAAATTTAAAAAAAAAGATATAACTGAAGTTCCATATGGGTCTACCCTGATACAATATGTACACTATTTACTGTTAGCTTCCAACTTTCCTCAGTATTGCAAACAAGATACTGTTTTTCTTTTAACAAAATTAGCAGAAATAGGATTTAAGGTCAGTAAAAGAAAACTGCAGTTATGGAAAACACAAGGCCGGTATTTAGGTCATCTTATCTTGGATGGTTCTAGGCAAATTCTGCCAGCACGTATTACTGCAGTAGAAACTGCACCATGCCCTATGACATTCACAGCTATGGGCTTTTTTAGGGACTAACAGGTAATTGTCGACAATGGATCTCAAATTATGTAGTAGTAGTAGTAGTAGTAAAACCTTTATTAGAATTATTAAAGAAAGACACTCCTAAGCCTCTGCCCTAGTAATATTGCCACGACCAAGTTTGTGTTAAATTAAAAACTTTACTTGCAAAACCTGTAGCAGCAGCCCTCTCCCACTGCCTTATATCTGTGGCCAGACAGCCCACTTGGTAGAATAGTGGCTGCTCTAACTCTCGGGCATGACACTTATATGGCAGTTCTGTATTTTATCAAAGTATTATTACTGAAAACTAAAGCACAGTATCTGTCAGCTGCACATTTATCTAAATATCAACTGTCTTTACTTAACAATCCTTCTTTACAGAATGTCAGTTGTCCACCACTTAACCCTGCTTCTCTACTTCCTTCAACGGATGAAGAAGAACCCCAGGAGTGTGTCATTGGAGTTAACTAAGTGTCTCCTACTAGATCTGTTCTAAAAGATGTTCCACTTTCAAATCCTGATTTTCGTATTTTTGTTGATGGATCCTGTGTTTGAAGAGAAGATAGAAAGTATCAGCCTTTTCTGTGTGTACCTACGGCAGTGATTTACTGCTGGGACAACTAAATGGAAATGTGTCTGCTCGAACAGCTAAACTTGTGGTATTACTGAAGCCTGTAAAATGGCAAAAGACAAGACGGTGACTATTTTTACAGATTCACGTTATTCTGATGAGATAGTTCATATTTTGGGACACTTTGGAAAGAAAGGGGGTATTTCATCTCATCAAGGACAGTTATTAAAAAAGCTGATTTTGTTCATGAACTATTAAACACATTACTGGGAGGTGGCAATGGTGAAGTGTGCCACACATAAAAATGATGACTCCTATATTTCAAGGGGCAACTGGCTTGCTGACATGGTAGCCAGATGAACTGCATTATCATATTCCATTCAGGCTTAATTTTTACACTTGTTTCTTTACAGGAATTGCTTTCCTTTCAAGAACAAGCTGATGATTCTGAAAGAGTGAGTTGGATCCATGATGGCTGCAACCATTCTCCAGATTTACTGTGGTGCCACACGGATCTGTGGCTGGTAGCCTCATAAAATGTTCTAACTCAGTTGGTAAAGCTTACCATTTGCCTTTTTATTTGGGGAAAATTCATTAATAAAATAAAATTTGAATGACTGATATGCCCCTCACATCTCGGAAGTCACTCAGCATTGTGTAAATGTTGTGCAATCTGTTTACAGTATTGAGAACTATTCTGTTGTGTTTAGTGGAATTTCATTGAACTCCCACAACTGCAGCAATTTAAGTATGTCCTTGTAATTGTTGATTTTTTTTTTGGAAGGACAGAAGAATACCCTATTGCTATGAAAGATGCTACAACAGTAGCTAAAAGATGCTTTTTTAGTTATTACCTAGAACTGGTGTACCTTGCTATATCCAATCTGATCAGGGAACACATTTTACCAGCCAAGTGATACAACCGATTAGTAAAATATTGAACAGAAAAATGCAATACTGTTGCCCACACAGACCACAAGGATCGGGGATTGTAGAAAGAGCAAATCAAAGAATAAAAGTAAGGTAAGTAAAATTGTGTGAGGAAGCTGGTCTTAAATGGCCGGAAGCTTTATTTAGTGTACAAAGTGTAGTAGGTACTACTAAGAAGTTATCCCCCAAGAGATTCTTATAGGATGACCCAAGAGAATGGCTGCCACACCCTTACCCAAGAATTTGGCTTTACAAAATGTAGATGGATCTATTTTTCTGTACTGGAAGTCTCTCTGCACTGTTTTGCAGCACCACCATAATGCTGTACTACAGGCCCAACAAAAGCCAGTTTAGACTGAACATAATGACCTGAAACCAGGTGATACCATATTTATCTGATCTATCTCAAGATGAAATGCCTTATGCCCAAGGTGGAAAGAACCTTACATTGTTTTGCTTACCATCACCACTGCCATCATATGTGAAAGAGTTCTCACCTGGATCCATGTGTAGTACTTCAAAAATACACTTCCTCGTGACAAGTGTAAACAAAATGCCATCAATGTCACCCCTTTTAACACCACTCAGCAAATCACAAATTGTGCCAGATGAAAAACTAAGGACACCATTGCATCTGGAATTGAAATCTGAAAACTCTTCTACAACATCATTGTGATTACCCCCAGAAGTTAAATTCCATGATTCAGTAATATCCTCTTGGTCAGAAGTAATACTTAGTGATGCTTCTTCATTTTGTTCAACATCAACAGTACTTTCACAATAGGAATTTAGAATAAATTATTCAAATACATTGTTTTTCATTAACAATGAGTTGGACAGTGTATCAAATGATTCAGTATTGCTTGTGGAATTGCAAAACACAGGAACGTCAAAATGCAGCATGGTTGGAAAACGATTTTATATGGACTACAAAAGAACAATTCAGCATCCGTGTTTGCAGTTTTTTGAGAACGCCCCACAGACGCAACCCTCTCAGTTTGGATTTATTACTAGAAAGATTGTGATTATTGTTATCATTCTGCTGTGATTTCTTCTTTTACCTACAGCTGTAAGTATGCCATCTGCAAACATCAAAACTGCAAGTACTCAACATTTTTCTGCACATTATTTTATCCGGAATAAGTGTATTACAAAAAACAAAGTAATTTGGTTAAAATTGAGGCAGGAGCTCCAGTCTGGCATCCTAAATTCAACACATTTTCTGCTGCCTTATAGACTTATGCATAGACCCTGAATATTATGACTGTTGGGAATATGCACACATTCCTGATGCATCTGATGGGGATATTCCATTAATTCCAGTGCTAGTAACTATACAGATGTGGGGGTCAGTATTTCATATTATCTTTTGGAGTAAAAACTGAAAAGCCAATCATAACTCTTTCCCTTTTCAATAATGCCATTGCAATTATCAATAACTACTAAAGGACATACCTGTTACATTAAAAACAGAACTCTTTTTGATGGATGTAGTACATGCAATTTTATTCAGAAAATATATGCTGGGGCTGGATGTTTGGGTATGGCGGCATTGCACAAATTGTATTATATTTGTGGAGATCAAGCATATCCCTGCTTACTAACAAATTGGTTGGATTGTTGTTATATAGGCCATGTTATTCCAGCTATAAGGCATCCAGAGACTATCCCTGGGATTCATGAAGCTCGGCGCAAGGATGGTGTTAGCCTTGCGCCGACTGTGCAGCGTAGAGATGACGCAGCAGCACCATATGCATATTAATAAAGGCGCGCTGCCGCACCGTCCACGTGCACAGAAAACGTGCACGAATGCAAGGGGCATGTTTAAGTGCTGCACAGAGGCATGAGCATGTTGGCTACAGTCATGCAACCTAAAATGCTGACTAGTACAGTCTGCATCTAATAGTAATCATTCCTGTCAGTGTCCGTGGATACTGAAATGTAGGCAAAGCATACAAGAGAGTTCTACGAACACCAAAATAAAATCAGAGGAGTAAACACAAAACCACGTAGCTGAATTTTGAGCCCCTGTCCCTCGAACAATGACATTTAAAACCCTGTGTCCGTATTTCATTGAAGTACTGATCTTTATACCAAGTGGAAGCGAAACGCAGCATGTTTGCGTGCCACTGCCCTTTGCTAAGCCTAGCCCAATGTGGTCAGAGCATTCGCTCAATATCTGGCCATTCGCAGTCCGAGTCGTCCTTGTCTGGGCGGCCCAAAGATGAATGGGTATTACCCAGGTCAACCTACCATGTCATGAAAGATAAGTATTTGCGTGTA
>NC_056726.1:758999639-759004639 GCF_019279795.1 Protopterus annectens | reverse complement strand
CATATATATATATATATATATATATATGTATGTGTGTGTGTGTGTGTGTGAAGAATGAACGTTGTAACAATAAAGCATAGACAAGGGATGAGAAGGGAAACAACAGCAACTATAGTATTATAGAGTGCTGTCAGCGTATGTCATAACAAGCTGGCCAGGAGTGAGCAAAGCACTGCTACTCACACCACAGGCAGGGTTTTACCAGTGGGAGTAACATCGTTGAATTGCTATGTCAACTTTACACACAGACAGAGAGTAGTCCCTGCTGGGACTACCAAAAATTCGAAGGCGCATTTGGGTGTCCATCCATTACACAAGCAGGGGCAGGTATGTTCAAAGACTAAATGGTGGGAGAGCCTGAGAATGCACGAGGCGGAACAACATATGTGTAGGGCCCCTAACGCTCTGGAGAGGGCAATGTTTGGAGGTGTGTCATAGCTGCAATAATAAGTGGATATTGGAAGTTACGTGTGTAAGTTGAACATGGGTGGGGTGGAGGAGCTATGGGTATGAAATTATGGATTCAGGCGTGACAGGGTTGGATGGCCCGGTTCCAATTGGACGGCCCCGTGGAGGTCAGCGAGTTTGTAATAGGTATATATGCATACACACATGCAGAAATTAATATATTCATGTTATGTTCATTCTGAAGTATGCTAGTTTACCCCCCCCCCCCCCACACACACCAAACCTTTCTGAATGCATTATTATATAATAACTGCCTGTTGTGGCCTTCATGCTTACCCTAGAATCTCTGCTTTTCTCTTTTCCTAGTTGAACTCTACAGTTCCCTACAAAACGGTGTCTACAGGACTGCAATCAGTTTCTCTCAACATTTAAACAGAGTAGGTTGCACACACAAAGCATTTGTTAAGCTTTCACTTACAGTGCTTTGTAATTAAGCAGGTCACCATATTGGTCAGCCATAGGGCTCTTTGTTTCTACTTGAGTGGTTGCCTCCTTCCCCTGTAACTGAAGTAAATTGACTCTTACATTAAGAGTTGTAATACTTACCTTATAGCTTTAGGACACCTTAGGAAACCTTGTAAACTGCAATAGCCCCACTACATTCGCCCTCGCTACGCTCAGGCTCTCTTCGCTCCCCTCCCTGCCCCCAATTCCCTCCTGCCCCCAGTACCTCTAAATTTATAGTACTATAGCCACTCCCTCACTTTCTAGATCCTATCTGCTTTCATCTGGAATAATTCCACCCACCCCATTCTACTACCTACATTTTAATAGCACCTATTAGCTTTCATCTGGCATTCTCCCATCCCCCTTCCAGTACCTTTACCTCACCACTCTATCTTCTGGTGTTGCATCACCAGGTAAAACAGTTCCTTAACTCACTAGCTGAATCACAAATAATGATATACTCCTCTTTACTACCCCTCTTGTTCACACCATACCTCCTTACCTTGTATGAAAACCAGTTTCTCACAGGATTTCAGGTCCCAAAAGGCCATACTATCACCCCAGCTGTAAATCCTTCCACCTTCAACCATACTTACAGTACCAGATCCTATCCAACATCTTGTTCAGTCTATCAACATCTCAACCCCAGGCACATTAACTCTAGATCCAAACACTACCAGAAACTAATAAACAAATTCCTGAAGCTCATCACCAAGTATAGACTCAACCTAATACTTGGTGGTGATATTCACCCCAACCCTGGCCCACTCACTTCAGATACACATACCCCCTCTACTTGCAATCTAAGCTACAAACCTACAATTAATAGGCCAACTAACTCTCTCCTAGTCTGTCATCTCAATATTAGAAGCATTAATAACAAGGTACATGAATTGCATGCACTTCTGGATGTCCACTCCCCTGAGATTCTCTGTTTATCTGAAACCTGGTTAAAACCTAACACTAAAGACAATGAAGTGTTACCACCTGGGTACAACATACACAGGCTGGATCGTGCTTCGAGGAAGGGGGGTGGGGTAGCTGTACTCTATAAATCTGAGTTGAATGTCATCATAGATGTAATACAACCTCCTCAGATTAATAACTCAGAGATTCTTGCCACCAAATTGCAACTTAATAAAAATAAATGCATTAATATCATCTGTATGTACATTCCCCCAGGTAACAATATATCTACATTTGAAGATATCCTGCACTGGCTATCATGTCACTACCCCCATGAAACCCTACTACTTGGAGACTTTAACATAGACTGGGGCACCTGTTCCTCAGAATCCCCAACCACCCATATTAACCTGCATGCATTTACACAAATCATATCCATCCCTACCTGGATAGGTAAACCCAACCAAAAAGAAAGTATACTTGACTGGGTACTCATAAACAGTCACCCCCAACTGTACACCTCTGGTACCCTCCTTAATGGCCTAAGCGATCACCTTCTCACATATGTAATTAAGCACAAAACCATTAATTCCCAACAACCCTTACTCAGAAAGGTTAGAAACAATAAAAACGTTGACCTTGCCAAATTCCCCCCTTAGAGGAAACAGTAGCATACTTTAACAACAAATTCCTTGAGATCCTTGATTTGCATGCACCTGTTCGTTCAAAGAGAACCAAGGCAAAAATTGCACCATGGCTTTCTATAGAGTCTAAACTCAAAATTACCTTAGAAACAAAGCATGGGCTTTATGGCGTTCTTCTAAAGACCCTCAAGACCACATTAAATACAGGCAATCCAGGAATGAAACCAAAAAATCAATTTTACAAGGCAAAAAACAATACTACTGTAATTTGCAGACAGTAAATCAAAATAACCCTCAGACGTTTTGGGCAGGTTTAAATAATCTACTGCATCCTGGACAAACTTCAACCCCAATCCCTGCTGCTACTATTGATAAAACCCCTGAAGATTTTTCTGATAGTTTTAACCAATTCTTTACTGAGACAATTCAAGCCCTAGCTAGCCAAATACCTCCTAGCTCCCCTGGTCCTGAAAGTAGCACCCCTAGAAACCTACTTGCGTTCGGCTTCCAACCAGTCGCCACTTCACTTATCCGTACCTTGATCAAAAAATTAAAACCCACTGCACTTTCTGCTGATCAACTTCCTGCAGAGTACCTACAAAAATCAGCTGATGCTATTGCTTACCCTGTCTCAATACTAATCAATTGAACCATAGTAGAAGCTAAAATTCCCACCATCTGGAAAATATCCTATGTAATCCCACTTCACAAAGGAGGCAGCTCTACTAAATTCTCCAATTTTAGGCCAATAGCTATACTCTCTCCACTTGCAAAGATTATGGAAAAATGTATTCATAGACAACTCATGCACCACCTAATCCAAAATCGCCTTATGGCAGACACTCAGCATGGCTTCCGTCCTCATCACAGCACTACTTCAGCCCTCCTAGCCTTTTCTAACACCATAAACCATAATCACAACAATAATTATATATCCTCAGCCCCCTTTTTGGATCTTTCCAAGGCATTCGATATGGTTGATCACCAACTTTTAATCCACACCCTGCAAACATTCTGTCTAGATACTGGAGCCCTCCAATGGTTTCAATCCTACCTGAATGGTCGACAGCAGGCTGTCCTCTGGCAGAACAAACCCTCTAACCTTCTACCGAACACCCTTGGAGTACCACAAGGCTCTGTACTAGGGCCCTTGCTGTTCTCCATCTTCATTAACGACCTTTATACTGTCATCCCAAAAGTCAGCTGTATCCAATATGCTGATGACTCTACTCTGATTTGCTCAGCCACATCTCCAGTAGAGTTATGGTCAGCTACCCAGACCACCTTTAATACAATAGAAAACTGGCTTTCTGAACATTGTCTGATCCTAAATCCCAAAAAAACTAAAATGCTGTTATTTTCACCAACACGTAGGTCTACCGCTTTCACCTTTACCATAAAATCAAATGATGGCACAATAATCTCCCCTGACCCATCTACAAAACTATTAGGTGTCATCATAGACAATAATCTAAAATATGACCTACATGTTAACCAAACTATCAAAACCATCAATAAAAAACTAGGGTCACTTTACAGAATAAAAGCCTTCCCAACCCCTCCAGCTAGAATTGCCATAGCTCGCTCTCACCTTCATTCAACCCTTCTGTATGCATCCCCTCTATTCTCAAATTTAAACAAGACTGTCCTTAACAAACTCTCAATTTGCTACAACCACATTGCCAGGTTTGCCACTGGGCTGCCTTTTAGGACACATCATTGCATCAATCTAAATCAGCTTGGGTGGCTTGAACTACCCAGCCTAATCCAGTATAACCAACTGATTATGGCCTATAAAATCCTCTATAATCCGGACAATACTCCTGCACTTAAAAATATTATCACCCACTTATAACAATCCTAGACCGCTTTGAACCTCTAACAAACTACTAATTCAGACTGGCAAAATTAATAACACAGCCAGTGATTCTCTCTTTGCAAACTCTGTAAGTAGATCCTGGAACTCTCTTCCAGCTGATATTACCTTACTTTCCACCTTAGGTCAATTTAAAATTAGACTCAAACAACATTTGTCACTTAACTGGCTATGTCAATATATCAAGCCTGGCTAACTCTCTCTAGAATGTGTAAAAATATGTTAACCAGTTTACTGTGTAATTTAATTTAATCCTGAATTGTGCTCAGGATTAACTGTAACCTGTGGAACTTGTTTAACTTGCTTACTTATGTAATCTCTGTAAATAGTCTGTTTGTAATTTGTAATGCCGGTATTATGCAATGCTGTATCTGCTTACCCTTGGAGCTTTTCTCCCCGGGCCTCCGCTGAAAATGGACATGCATCCAGTCGGACTATCCCGGTCAACAAATGTAAAATAAAAATAAAATAAATAAAAATAAATATATAGAAGTACAGTTTCTGTAACACATACTTTCCATTTGTAGACATAGATAACAAACATCGACAGTAGATGGAATAATAGGCTGTGCAGAAGAGGGATGGGACAAAACAGCTAAAACGCAGAGGTGTGTACAGTGTCCAAAGTCAGTGCTGTGCTGATGGCAATCAAATGTGAG